>NC_056733.1:1476038844-1476043231 GCF_019279795.1 Protopterus annectens | reverse complement strand
CCCCCCGTATGTATATACATACACACACATATATATACATAATGTATTTATATACATACACACATATTATACATACATAATGCATTTTGATGTGATATACATACACACACATACATACATAATGCGTGATGTATATACATATATAATTACACATACATATATACGTATGTATATACATATTACACACATTATTACATACATAATGTATTTATATACATACACACACATATACGTATATACGATGTATATATATATTAATACACACATACATAATGTATGTATAGGATATACACACACATATGCTACATACATATGTATATACATTACACACACATATATACATAATTTATGTATATATATACACACATACATACATATTATTAACGTATGTATATACATACACACACATACATACATACGTATGTATATACATACACACACATACATACATACGTATGTATATACATACACACACATACATACATACGTATGTATATACATACACACACATACATATGTATATACATACACACACATACATACGTATGTATATACATACACACACATACATACATACGTATGTATATACATACACACACATACATACATACGTATGTATATACATACACACACATACATACATATGTATATACATACACACACATATATATATATATATATATATATATATATATATACACACACACACACACACACACGCATCTATATATACATACCTTCTGATGTTGTGGCACGTGACAGACGAGAGCTAATCTTTTATATATTAAAACATAAATACCTACAGAAATGCAGTTAAAGTGTCATCCCACTGTTCTGCAATCTTGATGGTGAAACAATTAAGTGAAGGGAGTGTGGGGGCAAGTTGTAGCCCCTTGAGTGATTCACTTCACTTATCTATATGTTACGTTTCCGGCTTTTCAGTATTTACTTCATTTACCTTTTTTCCAGACTTAATAATGTAAAATAACTACTCAAGTTCTTTCAAAGTGAGGACTTTACGATCAGGATGTACTGTAGAGCTATGTATGTTTTTTCTACACAGTTAATTCTCCACACAACATCTAAGGCAGAGTACTCAGAATTGTCTCTGTTTATGGTTGGTGTAAGATGACATGCAGTTTCCTTCCTACAAACTTAAATGTATCCCATGGAATAAGAACAAAAATGAACCCTGCACCCCCATACACATACACACACTTTTACTTATGTATGTATTTATTTATTTATTTTTTTTTATCTCCAAGATGCTCTTAGTCTGTTTTAAAGACAAAACTTACCCAGTTTATCAAAATATATCTTGGCAATGATGCATGGGCCTCCTTAATGCTGCAGAAACCATACAGGACCTTCTGATTATCAAAGTGAAGGACGATGTCCAACAGCCCACCTCCTACAAGAGAAACAATGAATTACACATATAAAGAGACAGCAGTGACAAGTATTTTGAAAGACATCACAGAAGTGACATAAGACGCACCACAACGTTTTCATTCACAAGTCTGTTTACCTCCAGTACTAGACCAGCTATGAATTTTTTAAGGCTTCTTCTGAACAGCAAACAGTATTTCTTTTTACTAATTCTTAATAAACACACAGGCAACAGGTAACGGATCTTTGAAATGGCATTACTGGCAATACAAGTTAGTCCGAGATGTAACTCGGCATCTATCTGCTGTGACCCAGAAACTTTTGATAAGTAGCTTATTTTAACTCGCATGGTACTTGTAAAAATCAAAGCAAGGTCTGGATTATATACTGCACTCTTGACACACTGTGTATCTAAATTGTAAATAATGATCACAAGGGTACTATAAAAATATTACAAAAGTCTTCTTACTGTCCTTACATGTTGTTCTAAGACACTGCCTAGAATAAATTTTGAGAGTCAGATAAAGGAACGTTAACCTGTAAAATAAAAACTGTGTGGACTTTTCTTAGTAACCACCTTTTAAAGATGACAACTGTATCACATCTACAATGCCATGATACAGAAGTGTGCTAGCCAACATCAGATTTAGCAAACTATGCTTTGCTGAAAAAGAAAAATGAGAATAATCCAACCACGTAGATAAGACATTGATAAAACATAAATTTATTATACACAACCAAAAGACTAAGCGCTTTCGCTAAATCTATATAGCATCATCAGAGTCATTTTGGTTTCAAATCCTTAGTGTTTAAAAAGAAACAGCATCCAATCATTACACACAATCAATTCATTAATTAATTACATCATTTCCTATTAATTAAGACCACTTCATCAACTCTTATTTTAAAACCATATATTATACTATTTTTATAATATAAATCCCCTGTGTGTGTGTGTGTATATATATATATATATATATATATATATATATATATATATATATATATATATATATATATATATATATGCCTCACCAATTCTATTTTATTACACTTGCCCTTTGTTTTAACAATGGTTTCAAAGAAATGTTGTCATTTAACCCTGGTAAATTTTGAGCATTTAAATGCATCTGCCATTTCATTTCTTTTACTTCTACTTCATTTTCTATATCCCCTCCCATCTATAAAAACTCTATTATAAAGAAAATAAACTTTTTAAAATTAATACATTTTTTACTATGAATAAATAAAGCATTACATTTATTTTCTTTTTTAATTGATATTTGATGTTCAGCTATTCTATCTTTTAGTCTCCGGTTTGTCTTACCGACATAAAATGCTTCACATGATACACAGGTTGCCACATAAATTAGTTTTGATGTATTGCAATTGCATTTTCCTGGACATGGAATGGTTGTTCCATAAGAATTTATTACCACATATGGTCCATCATTCATATATCTACAATATCTACAGGTTCCACATTTTGTCATTTTAGAAATATTTTTTGCTCTATTTTCTTTTATATCCAACCATTCTTTTATATTTTTCCCACTTTTATAGGTTATCTTTGGTTTTGCTCCTAATAGGGCTTTTGTTTCCCCTTCTAGGCAAGTAACCCACTTTTCAGTCAATACTCTAACCAATCCAGGCGTCACCAAATTATAACTTAAAACCATCACATCTGTTTTCTTTTCATCTGGTTTAGTTAATTTTTCATTTATATCCATTTTCTTCTTAAGAATGGGCAGAAAATGAGTATTTCATTTATATATAATGTATTTCCTTACTTTCAATAACAAATTTAATGGATATCCTCTCTCTAGGAACATTCCTCTAAGTTGAAACAATTCTCTCCCAAATTCCATATCATCACTTACTAGTCTTCAAGCCCTCACCGTCTGTCCTTTTACTATGCTTTTAAATTGATGGTGGGGATGACAACTAGCAAAGTGTAACAGAGAATTGGAGTAATTTTCTTTTCTGTATAATTTACTATTTAGCACATTATTATTCTTACTCAAAGTAATGTCCAAATAGTTAATTTCAGTTTCATGATAAATATATGTGAACCTTAGAAATGACATTGTTGAATTAAGGTAATTAATAAATTCACTAATCTCCTCTACCTTTCCTTTCCAAAGCACCAAGATATTGTCCAAAAATCTATTATAACTCATTATGCCCTTCATATATTTAGATTGAAGTACAAAACATTTTTCCCACTCTAAAAGTACTAAATTTGCAAAAATGGGAGCACACCTTGCTCCCACTGCTGTTCCTGATTTATGACGAAAAATTTCCCCTTCAAACCTCAAAAAAATCCATGAAGTCCAAAAAGTTTATCTTGCTTTTATCTAATATTTTACTTTTCAGCAGGCTCTCATGGAACATGTTCATTCCTTCTTTATGGGGAATAACTGTGAATAAATTAATAACATAAATTGTGAGAAAAACACGTTGTTCATATTCCGCCATATTTCTCATTCTCTCCAAACAGTGTCAAGAATCTCTTAGCACATGTTCTGCTTCTCCTAATACTTCCTTAACATTATGGTCTACATAGGCAGCTAAAGGTTCGGTTTTCGATCCTTTTGCTGCAACAATTGGTCTAAAGGGTGGATTTTTAACATCTTTATTCACCTTCGGTATACCAAAAATGACAGGTAGTTTGGGGTGTTCTCCCTTTGAATAGTTAAAAAGAGTTTTGTTGATGTTGCCATCCATCAGTGCATCCATCAAATAACAATCTATCCATGTATAAGCTCTATTTAATTCATTTATAGAAATCCTTTCATAAATCATGGTGTCATTAACTATTTTATACATCCTTGCTATATAATCTATAGCATACATAACAACAGTCCCCCCTCCCTTATCTGGCTTCATGTATCTAACTTCTTTATTTTTAGAAATATCTTTAAGTATTGTTCTCTCTTGGACTGACAGATTGTCTTCCTTCAAACTCTGTTTTATATTTCTCTAAATTCAATCTCAA
>NC_056733.1:1475913844-1476033844 GCF_019279795.1 Protopterus annectens | reverse complement strand
AACCTTTTATGATGAGGTGTGCCACGTAGAAGAATTTCCTGATTATTGTGGCAAAGTGATTATTAAAGGAGAGACTACTGTCCACCTGTGTCCCAAGGTCTCATCACACTTTCGGTGTTAAGTAGACTACCGCCTATGTGGTAGTTCATGGGTACAGAGTTTTTACCAAAAGGGATGACAATGCACTTTTTGGCATTGAGCTTGAGGCCATGGCTTTGACACCAGACATCTGTCTCAGTGAGGCCCTTTTGTAGGATGTCCACATCGTTAGGAGTTTTGATTATGGCTCCTAGTTTGCAGTCATCTACGAACTTTCTTAGCCAAAGACATTCTGTGTTTGGTATCTACTTCTCTTAAGTACAGGCTAACAGGAGAGGACCTAGGATTGAACCCTGTGGTACTCCACTTATCACTGGTCTGAAGTTGGATTTAGAGTCTGCTACTTTCACAGTGTGGGTTCTGTCAGTGAGCCAGTTGGCAACCCATCCTGTGACATAGGGATTTATACCTAATTTAGTGAGTTTGTCTATAATTCTAGAGTGGGGGATGGTGTTGAAAGCCTTGGCAAGATCTAGATAGGCTGTGTGTACCACCTTACCCTCATCTACGGCTTTGGTGACTGCTTCAAAGAAGTCTATCAGGTTTAGGAGACATGATCCGACTTTTACAAACCCAAACTGGGTAGGATCCAGAGTTTGGAGATTACCAATGTCATTGTTTATAAGTTCCATGATGATATGCTCCATAGCCTTGCACACCAGGCTCGTCAGGCTAATGGGGCGATAGTTCCCGGGGTCCATGGTGGCTCCTCCTTTGTGGAGTGGGATAACCGCTGCTGTGCGCCATTCAGTGGGCACAAAGCCTGAGGTGAGGCTATGATTGAACATGGTACTTAGGTAGGGTGCCAGTTCATTCTGTAGTTCATGTAGAATGCAGCCTGGGATGTTGTCAGGTCCCATGGATGCTGTGTTCTTGACTTTGGAGAGTGTGTTTTTTACCTGTGCAGCCATGATTACAGGTACTCGGCATTCTTCCGGTATAGAGATGGGCCCTTTAGGGGATGAGAGAGGGGTAAAGTTAGCACTGAACCTGCCAGGATGTTGGTAATACCAGTTGGTTCTGTATATTTAGTGCCATTGTGCTGCATCTCTTAGTGTTGCCATTTGAGATTCTTGACATAGCTATAGAATGCTTTGGTGTTGTCTTTAGAATCAGGGGCCATTTTGTTTTCATAACTAGTTTTAAAGGATTTTATGAGGGATCTCAGCTTCTTACTGAGGCTGACCACGGAGTTCCTCCAATCATGGGATTTTACTCTTTTTTGCAACAGTTTCTTTCTTCTTTTGTAGGGTTTGTTTATGGCAGGGGACCACCAGATTGGCTTCCTTTTTTTGGAGGATAGCATCTCGGTTCTGTTAGGGATTGCACGATCCATGCACTCGTGTAAGTGCTTATAAAGTGCAATTGTATAGGATTCAGCAGCAGTATCTCTATTGTCAGTCAGCATGGGTGTCGTGAAGTTTGCCACTTCTGTCTTAAGAAGCGTGAAGTTGGCTTTGGAGAAATTTTTTACAGTGGTTTCCCTAATGGGGGGTTGGGGGTGGGATGTGGATGTCTAGGGTGATTTGCTTGTGGTCGGATCTGACCAACGAGGAATTGACCTCTGGTATGGAACACCAGTTGCCCATGTTGGTAATGACCAGGTCTAGGATATTGCTGCCCCTGGTGGGGGTGTGGATAATTTTATCCAGGGCATTGGAATTTATGAATTCCAGAAAACGTTGAGTACAAGAGTTGGTACATGAGTAGTTTTCCCAGTTAATGGTGGGGAAGTTGAAATCGCCCATTATTAGGGTGTTAGTTTGTACCCTAATATTTTCCAGTGTATCAAGAAATGAGGAGTGTGAATCCTGGGGCATGGCGGGGGATCTGTAGCAAGCTACAATTTGCATTGCGGTCTAGCCCAGAGTTAGTTACACTTGGATAATCTCAGATGCATTATGCTGAGCAACTAGACTGGAGGTGTGGATATCCTTAATCAATATGGACACGCCTCCGCCTTTAGTGCTTCGGTCCAGGTTAGGTGGCCGAAAGGTGTGGTATGAATTACAGCCTGGTAATGCAGGGGTGCTCTCTGGAGCCTTGAATCAGGTCTCTGTCACTGCACAGATGTCGATGTTCTCCATTTTAAGGAGTGCCTCGAGTGAGTGCATTTTGAGGTTTAGATTTCTAGCATTAAGTAGCATTACCCTCAGATTTTGCTTGCTTGCACCTGTTATGGCGGTGAATTTGTCATTTGAATCTTGCCTAAAAAAAGGCACTATAAGGGTAGCAAGAGCCTTAGCCAGTATCCGGAATCCCAAGGACGACAGGTGCAGGCCATCTCTGGCAAAGCATAGTGGTTTGTCGATCATGTCATCCCAGGCAGACAGATACTGGATCCCCTTAGAATGACACCAGAAGCTTAGCCAATTATTGAAGTCAATCATTCTGTCCTTGTATTGTGGTATCATTCTGGGTGATGGCAGGATGCTACTCAGGGCTAGGGTCATACCTGCCTGGGCTACAAGATCACAAAGCTCCTCCATGTCTCTTTTCATGTAGTCCAGGGAGGTACGTCTCAGGTCATTCACACCAACATGGACAATGACAGAATCATATTTGTACTTGCTGTGGAGTGACCTGAGTGCATGCGTTATGTGGCGGACCCTGGCACATGACAGGCAGCCGATAGTAACTTTCTCCTTGCTTAGCCTGGTGAGCGGAAAATCAGTGTGCCTGACTATAGAGTCACCCATGACTACAGTGTTGGGTACGTTGTTATGCCTTATGGGTTGTGGGTGAGTGGCACACTGAATTTGTGGACTATGTGTCATTTGGGTTGTGTTGGGGGTGGAGGTTGCTTGCGTTTCTGCTTTGGGGGTCCCTGTTTCTTGGCTAGATTTTTTTTTTGAGAGCCTCCGCGAATGTAGGTGTGTGTTTTATGTTTCTATGTGTGTGTTTTGGTGGTGTAGGTTTTGAGGGACTATGTGATGAGTGTGGTGTGGTGCCAGTCTTGGGTGAAGAGAGCTTTGCTTCCAGTTTGGTTACATAAGTGCATCTCTCACAGGTTGTAGTGTTGGGTGGTAGGAGGAGAGGGTTGTCTGTGTACATGAGGCAACTGCTGCATTGCCCCAAGATGCCCAGATTCATCAGATAGACAGGACTAAACACCGGGAGCTGACCCTTAAACATGCCTAGATAGGTGCTTATTTATTAAGTACTAAAAACTGTTTTCCTCTAGACAAGTGAGGAAAGTTGAGTGCTGTAGTAATCTGTAGTAGTGCTTACAATGAGTTCTGAACAAGTGCTGACCTTAAAGAAACAGATTTGAGTGCTGAAACTAGAAAACTGGCTAGTTCTAAGAAACAAAATTAAGCTAGAAGGCTTCCCTCCAACACAGAAAGACTTGGGGGCTCAGCAGCTTACAAACAGTCCTGGATACAGCAAATCTGTGTCTGGTCTAGACAACTTATAGGAAAGGCAGGAAACAAGCTTAGAATTTTTTTTTTTTTTTTGTAAAAGGGAAAGGAGGAGCAGAAGCTAACTGGGTTGGCCTTCTCAAATGTTCTCCCTGGAATAGGTAGAATGAGGTAATGACACTAGACTGGGAGGAGTGTCCCAGATCAAATTTACAGTAGGGGTGGGCAACTGCAAAGCCAACAAAAATCAGAACAAACAAACCCAACCAGATGCTTAACAATTGTAGAAAATTCTACTTAATACCTCACACACAGCAAGTAAAATAAAAGTGCTATAAATAACTCAGAAATAAGCAAAAACCAGGATACTTAATGTTATATATCACAGATTAGTTAGCTCAGAGCCCTTCCTCAGACTTCCTCCGATTAAGCTCAGTGTGAAATGGCATCACAATATTAAATCTGACATGGCAGACTGCTAATGGAATTTGACTTCTGTTTTAATTCTGTTTGTACACACTCAAGATTCTGTAGTTTCTAAGTGCAGTGGTACATGCTTCCAGGAATGCCCTTAATACAACAGTACAACAGCAGAATATGTAGCCGATCTTCTTCTATTTCTTCTTCTTCTTCTTACGGCTTTTCCCGGTCAGGGGTTGCCACAGTGGATCATCTGTCCGCTCATGATTGGCAGTGGAGTTTTACGGTGTCGAGTTGCCAGCCCGGCGCCCAACCTTCAACAGAAGGCACACATGCACACACTCACACCTAGGGCAAATTTAGAGTGTCCAATCCACCTACTGCATGTCTTTGGGATGTGGGAGGAAACTGGAGAACCCGTAGGAAACCCACGTGACCACAGGGAGGACATGTAGACTCCGCACAGAAGGCACCCCAGCCAAGAATCAAACCAGGGAACCTCTTGCTGTGAGGCGGCAATGCTAACCACTGCACCACTGTGGCCACCCATCACAGCCTGAAATCCACCAGGAAATATAATTCAGTCTTGCTTCTGGTTTGCTGATCAGTGTAAAGCAGTTTAGCATGACTTTTTTTCCATCAAAAAAACAAGGCAATATTTTTTCTTACCGCCAGATGATGCTACTGTCAGATCATTGGTGTCATCTTCATAAGAATATAATGCCCTACAAAGAAAAAAAAAATAAATAAAATTTAAAAATATGTACAATAATAAGAAATCAAACACATGAAAATGGGACAGATTACTTTAGCAAATAACTTAAATGACAGATTCATATCCTCAGGTAATTGCTCATGCATTACATTTCTGTCAAAGAGTACAAATCATGACAAACACACCTGTACACACTTGCATACAGTCACACACACACACCCCCACCTCTGTCAGGTTCCTATTGAATTGTCGTCAGCTTAGGTTGTGGAATGCTTAATCGACACCTAAGCATCAAATGCTTATAATAGCAAACGGCCACATCATCGAATTCTTTCCTCAGCAAAGAATTTGCATGGCCGTTATCGGGGATTTGCCCTTTCCCCAATGTAGAGCGAACTCGTATATTTAGTTGGGGGGGTGGTGCAGCCCCCCCCCCACTATGTTTGGGTGTGTTTGTGTATTTTGTTTATGGACGGCCACCCAAATTTTTTCCAGATGAAAGAATTTGATGATGCGGCCGTTCGTTATTGTTAGCTTTCGATGCTTAAGTGTCAGTGTTTTCGGATTCAACAACCTAAGCTGTCGATGTTATGATAAACACACCCTCTGTCGACCATGCTTTATGTTTGTTTGCCCTGCAAGTGCACCTCAATAACAGTTGAGCATCTCTGCTACACAATATGAAATCTCTCTTTAGTAAGAAACAAAAAAATTGAGACATAATTGGAGAAAAGACATATTGCTTTCAAATGGACTGCTAACAGAAATACCTGTACTAGTACATTGATTACACTTGGAAATCGGCGAAAAAAGTTTATGTACTTGCGAAATGAAAAAAGTGCAAACCAAACTTTTAGCACACAAGTACCATGCTTATTCTCTACATTCATGAAAAGGCAGCTTTCTTAAGCACCTTTTTAAAGCAAGGAAGATGCTTAACAAAATCACCTTTCAGCACTCTCACATCCTAGAACATAAAGGTAGCCAGAGCCAGTTACTATACAACAGTATCAAGAAACTAAAACAGCTTTAAAAACTGTATTACACTTCAATGACACACAAAAAAACAACAGTGCAGCAGAGTGAAACGTCTGACAGCTTTTAAAGCTGTTCACTAGTCTGATCTTTTTTTATCCTTTTTCTTTCCCCATCTGGCCTAAACAGAAAACCCTGCTGCTTGTTTATGAAGATGTCTACCTATGCAGAACTTGAGATAAAGACGAAAGTCTGGGGTATGTTCTGCTTCCTGCTCTGCTCCAGGGACTGCTTTATACTATGTATCCAACCCCACATACTAGCTTACTGGCACTTTTTGAAAGAGGCCATCAAATTCTAATGAATCACCCCTTCTTAGCCATCAGTGACCAAAGTAAATTTAGTGACATAACCTACATAAATCTCAAGCAGAACGCCAAAGACAAATGCAAATAAGCAGCTTGTTATTTTAAGGCTATGGAAATCAGAAGCAACCTCACAGTTCAAAACTGGAAACAAGCCTGCTGGTGCAAGGTCACATTGCCCTTTATAATGCTGGTGGCAGAGTTAGACGGAAGCAAAGATGGGAGAGTTCACAAAGGTATGACAACAAAGCATTCAATGATCAGTGCTATTTATACACTTCGGAGGAGGCTAGTGGTTACAGCGCCTACTGCACAACTACCAGCTAGAAGAGGATGGTAGAAAGTTCAAAAGCTCTGATGATCAGAGGAAAGAGGGGAGTAAGTGGAGTAAATTTAGGTTATGTCAATAAATATATTATACATGGCCTGAGGGGTATAATGTAAAAAAAAAAAAAAAAAACTGTGCAGGAACCAAATGAAGTGCCCCTTCCTTGTGGTGTCCATAATCTATTTGTGCCTGTATCTATACTGGGGGCTGGAAACATCTGTACAGCAGATGATGGTCTCTCCTTGCCCCTCTAGTTTGCCCATAAAACAGAGCAGGAAGCAGGCCATGGCCACAGAGAAGCATCTTCATATGCAAGCAACAGGATTTTCCTTTTAAACAGAAAGTGGGGGAAACGAGAGAACAAAAAAAATGCAAAAATGTGTGGGGACTAAACCACCTTCCTTTAAACAGGGCAGCAATACCTAATTGAAACATTCATATAATGTAAAGATGAAAAATAAATGGACAAAGTGTTCACTGTCATATATATTCTGCTAGGAAATTTGAGGCGCAGTAAAGGAAAATAATCAAGATCCAAACTCCATCAGCACCGATTAATCTGGCCTGAGAAGTCCACCTTGATAATTACATTGTCAACACAAACAGAGGTACAGTGAGAAGTAGATATGTACTTCTTGAGACTATATTCAGCAGCAATGCTGACATACACAATCGTCAATTCTGCGTCTTCTCTGCCCATGTAGGCTTCAAAAATGACAATGCACTTCAATAATACAACATAATGACACAGTCATTGTTCCTTACTTTAACAGTTTAGAAGAGTTCCCAGAAATGAATTTAAGCTAGACAGTCAGTCGTAAGCCTACCCACCAAAATCATTCAACCTCTTCATGACTCAGGGAAAAAATAAAATGTCACCTTCTTGTACGTAACAGTAGGTCAACTGCTTTGTGTGAAAATGAGGAAAGTCACACACCGTTTCATTTCATTTAATAACTGCACAAACCCAAAAAGTACTACATAGATTACTAGTGATAAATGTACTGCAAGCCAATCTCAAACCCCGTTTACTTTAGAAAAACAAAGTACTGGGCTTACAAAGGTCCTCTCTTGAATGAGCTGCTCCTGAACACTTTTTTTTTTTTGCAATTTACAGACTACTTTTCAAGATTTTATGTTCCACACCTAACTAAAGATCTGCATAAAAAAGAAAAGGTGCTCTGCTACCTGTTTGCAACAGCAGAATGAAAGACAATTTACTCCACAACAGAAATATAAGGTAATCATGCCCATTGTTAAGTGGAGTGCTTCAACACTGGGCACTGCAAAGGTACACCTCTTGAATAATGTGACACTGAGAAATGGAGAAAAATAATTTAAAAAATATCCACTGCCATCCCTATCTAGATCCACAAGGGTGGATCCCCTATAAATCTGTCAATGAATGATCAGAGACTATACCCACTCCTCTAGGTGTGGGGACAGTTACTGCTGGGGTATTCTCTCATCAAAAGCCTGCAACTATAAACAGGAGTCTCTCAGAAATCAGACAGAGCCTGCACACACACTCAAAGCACGCGCATGTACAAGAACACAGTCTGCATTACACACACACAAACTCAATAAGGCAGCAAAATAACATGGTGCCTCCCCATACCCATAAATACCTAAGCAAAAAAATAAAGTCCAACAATGAGATCCTACCATGTACAAAGGAAAGCCTTTCTGAAAGGCTTGGCATTCTGTCAGTTCCTTTAAAGACTAGCCAATGGAAGTCTGACCTATATTCTACTACAGACCAAGTATATCTCACTCTGGGTATGACATATGGTGGTCTACCCATCACACTTCTTGCTATACTGTTCTACCATCTTCAATATGTTCTAGACACAGGGGCCACTAATTTAATTAAGACAACTTGCATGTTTGCCAGTGAAGAAGACAACCAAAGACCATATAAATGTAGTCATAACCACATTAACAGGAAACATGGTTGTCCAGCTTTGTATCTGAAAGGCTGCCATAAAAAAGTTTCCAAGGCAGACAGATTACCAATGCTTACCTAATTTCTGATCCATACAATTAAGTGCAAAACAGTCCACAGCAAGACAAAAACTACAGGAATGAATTAACAATGCATAGTACAAACCAATCCCTAACGGTGAGGGCAGTCCGCAATGCTAGACATTATAATCTCGTACTTACTGCTCAGAAAATGCATGCGGATGAAAAATCAGTTTATTGGATGATGGCAAACATGTTTATGTATAAACTTTTTAAATTAGAGTAATATTTAACAATCTTCCCTAATTTTGTGCATCCTCCCAACCCCATTATTTTTGGCTTTTCCATGATTCTTAATCAAAGAAGTTGAGAGCAATGAGACATGCAAAGTACAGTTGTGTAACTAAACTTACCAGAACAGTATTTATTTATTTTAATTTACATTTGTTGACCAGGTATGTCCAACTGAGCTGAAGACCTCTTTTACAGCGGAGGCCCAGGAAGAAAAGCTCCATAAATTTATACGTTTAATACATGACAAATGCAGATTAAACACAAATGATAATACACATTTCAAAGAATACAATATGAAACACAAATCCAAATTAAACACAGGTGATGATACATAATTCAAAGAAAACACTAACTAGAATTAAGAGATATGTCATTATGAGAAATGGTTATATTAACTTAGGACAGTACTTTATGCTTTAGAGCTCAGTTTGGAAAGTGCAGATTAGTCAAGATACGTACAAACTGAGTATTACTCAAAGATGTAAACAGATTGGGTTAAGAAGACAGTTGAGGGATTAGTTAAGGAGAATAGAGTGGGCTTGGGTCTGGCAGGAGGAAGACTGTAGTTTATCTGGGGGCAATTATTCAGGGTGGGGTGAGTACAGTGGCAGGTCCAGTGACTTATAAGATACTATTTGGTGGCTTGCTCTGAATTGTCTGGGATGTGTGAGGGTCCTAATTTCAAGTGGGAGTTTATTCCAAGCAATGGAGGGATGGTAGCTGTATACATTACAAACAGCTTTGGTGTTTTGGTTTGTAGATAATGTAATACGTCTTGGGTAGAGCTACAGAGGGGTCTAGTAGGGGAATAGTGGGAGATGAGGGAGGATAGGACTGGGGAGTAGTAAGGCTGGAATAGGATAGAGTGGATGATCTGTAGCTGAGAGAGAAGTTGTTGCGGTAGTTCAAACCAGTTTAGGTGTTTTAAAGAGAGGCAGTGGTGGGATTTGTAGGTTTATTGGGCAGCAAATCTAGCTACCTTATTGTAAGTAGACTCTAGTTTGGTTAGTAGAGAGTTGATATTAGTGAGAATTTGGGAGCTATACATTAGGCTGTGTAGGAGGTAAGCATGGGAGTGTAGGAGGTAAGCATGGGAGAGAGTAATTATAACTTCAGCAGTGAGAAACTGTTTCTGTACAAAGCCCTATTTTCTGGTTGGTTTTCTGACACAATTGTTTACATGCAAGACAAATTTAAGTTGGTCATCCATGGTAACGCCGAGGAGTTTAGCACTGATTTCCACTTTGATGGGAGTGGTATTGAATGACATTATGGAGAAAGTGGATTTAATATGGCTAGCATTTTTGGGGAGAAAGAGTAACAGTTTTGTTTTTTTGGGGGTCAAGGATAAGCTGATTATTGGAGAGCCAGGTTTCAACAGAGTTAAAGGAGGTCTGGGTAGCTGATAAAAGAGTTTGGAAGGCGAGTTGGCAATGGTGATGACTGTAGAGTATAGTGAACTAGGGAAGACAGACGGCAAGAAGTTTAGAGTGGATTTATAAAGATAATGAAGAGTAGTGGCCCAAAGATAGATCCTTGGAGAATCCCCATTTTTACTGGGAGAGGAGGGAATAGTGCAACATGTCAACTTAGTGATTGAATCCTGTCATTGCTGCAGTAGCTTTAGATATATAAGTATATCGGGCCAAGAATACAACAGACATCCAGCTTACAAAGCTTTAAGGCACCTTCAAAGCACCCAAACTGTCAGTCAGCTTGAGATGAGATGACTAAAAGACAAGTTTTCCTGCCAAAAGAGACAGAGAGGCTAAGCGCTGAAAGAACAATGCTAGGAAGAATAACCATAAATAACCACAACCTGGCATAAGCCCAAAAGGTAAGGGAGATTAAGGGAAGGAGCAGCTACTGCAGCAGTGATCATTCAAACATGTATGTTATAGTAAGTTTACCAACACAACTGTAGTATGTTCATCATACTGGTCACAGCTGCAGTAGCCTTAGCTGTATGGGTAGATTACCATAGCTTACTGCATTAGGGAGGTGGAAGGAGAAGAGTCGAGGAGCCCCTGGAAAAAAGTCTTTGCAAAGTCTGATCTACACCAAGAGAAAGAATAAAGCTTATAGTGCTTTGTAAAAGTATGCAGAAAGGACTACTTCTAGAATATGACCCTTTCCAAAAAGCCACAGATGAACCCAAACCCTGGTACAGAGGGCCTTGACTGTGCCTTGAAAAATGTTGTAACGAGTATAACAAAAGATAATAGCCTTAGAAAACCATTTGGAAATGGTCTGTATTGGCATGGGTTGTCCCTTCTTACCTTTCACAATAAAATAATAACAGATCCAAAGATCTGAAAGATTTAGTTCTGCCAAAATAATATCTGAATTGTTAGTGGACATCTAAGGTACAGAGCATCCTTTTTCCCCTCATTTTTAAGATCAGCACCTTAACTATATGTTTTAACTTTACTTGGGGAAATGGATAGCTTGGCTTAAAGTAAACACTAATATCACTTTAGGCATAAAAGACAGATTAAAACCCTGTCTCTGTGGAAAATGGGATCGGGTTGACTAAGAGCTTGAAACTCAGATGCTCCTTTTGCAGAGGTCAGGGCAATCAGTAAAACTGTTTCCATGATAAGAACCTCAGGTCAGCCAGATTAGCTGGTTCAAATGGAGCAGACATTACATTTTCCAACACAAAATTAAGACCCCAAGAAGGGGTCATGGGTTTTCTTGGAGGCCTCTTATGTAAAAGAAGCCCTTTCAAAAATGTTTGACATGAGAAAGCCTTGAAAGAGGAAAATCTATGAGCAGACATGCTGAAATGACCAATAAATGAACCTTCATGGAGGAGTAAGAAAGGCCATAGATAAGTAACTTGCATAAACATTGTAAATCCACAGAACAACTAGCCTTGAATGAGTGCTGACTACATTGCAGGCACCAACTACAAAACCATTTTCATTTGCTAATATACGATTTTCTAGCAGCATGCTTTCTTGCCTCCATTAGTACCTGCTGCAAGTCCTCATTAAACAGGTATCCAAGCCAGGCAAATCAGTTTAGGTTGATTAGGGTCAGGGTGTATCAAACACACCTGATCTTGTGTGAGCAGATCCATTCTGAGAGGAAGTTTGTGGCAACTGTCCCTGGCTATCTCCAAAAGAAGGGAGAATAATTGTTGCCTGGGCCAGAAAGGGAGTCATCACAATGACCTTGGAGAATTCTTTCTGGATCTTCAGAAGTACCCTGGATATCAGCGGAAAGGGTGGAAAAACATACAAGATCATTCCTGTCAAAGTAAAAGAAAAAGCAATGGTGTTCCACACCTTCTTGCATGGAGTCCTGGAGTAGAATCTTGCCAAGTGATTATTTAGAGAATGAGGCAAATGGGTCTACTAGAACCCCCCACAAATGGATGAAATCTTTGAAGACCCCTGATCTAGACTGCATACATGAGGGTCTGTCCACTCCTGCTCAGTTTGTCTGCCACACAATATTGCTCTGACAGAATGAAGGATGCCAGTAGCGTAAATTGTGCTATGAAGTTATATCTCAGGCTAACATGGCTAGTCTGCAAAGGGGATATGAACTGGTTTCCCTCTGCTTGCAAAAATGTACCACACAACTGTAGTACTGTCAAACAACTTGAAGTCCTGGAGACCAAAGATGATTCACAGAGTTGAGTGCATTGATCAAGGCAAGCATCTCTGATATTTGTGTGCATGTCTGTCCTAGGTGTCCCACACAACCTGCACTATTATCTCTCCTGAAACTGCTCCACAAACAAAGTCCGAGGCATCTGAGATGACTGACTCCATTGGAACAGGGAAGGATAAGAGGAGACCTGAATTTAGGGATACTTGCCATCTCCAGCAAGTAATTTTTATACTGAAACCCCAGCACTGGGATTTGAAAAGACAAGGGATGTTGATGCTGGGACCACAGAAACTTCAAATACCATCATATCTTTCTCATGTGGAGTCTTGCCAGGGTTATCACGACAAACATAGATGCCATGAGACCCAAAATCCTAAGGCATTCTCTCAAAGTGACCAAAGACCGAGTGGAAAACCTTAGAAATAGATTTTTTTTTCTTCTTCCTGTGGAAGAAAAGCTCTTTGAACTGTGGTGTCCAGCGGTAATCTACAGAAACACAATTCTGTGTGACTGAGTCAAAAAAGACTTTTGAATGTTTTCTTGGAATCCCAGCTTGTGGAAGAGATCCTTCACCCAAGTGAAAGATTCCAGACCCCTTGAAAAAGGCTCTGGAAAGATAAGAAAATCATCTAAATATGGAAAAAGAAGAGAAAATGGCAACCCTGTAGAATGCAAGAAGACACAACTGGAGCTAACCACTTTGTGAACACCTCTTGGAGCAGTGGATAGTCCAAAGGACAAATCACTGAACTAATAAACTGATCCACACACAAACCTTAAGAAACGCCTGAATTTTGGATGAAAAGGGATGCGTCTCTTAACTACAGTGTTACTAGGAAACGAATGAGGAAGAAGAGGTAACAGATCGCGAAGCGACATCATTTAGAAGTTAATCACCATCACAAGCAGGTCTCAGAAGAATGATCCAGAAAGTACAGTTGTGTACACTTAACATAAATGTAGATGTTTGAGTGTATTCACTGTTGCAGTCATTACATTTGGGTTATCTGCCTGCAGGTAGCCCTCAGTCGGCCTGAATATCAAAGTCTTGGATTCCTGCATCGGATGCTCTCTTCTTCCATGACGTCAGGTCAGGGGTATAAAACATGCAGTCAATGCCATTACATCAGTTTTTCTTGCCTCAGATGTTAGGTGCCCCCATAATGGGAAGCAATTATATGTTAGGTTACACCTCCAACAAAAAGCAAATACACCAGAAAGCATAAATACACCAAACTAGAAGGAAGGTAGAGCCAAGAGAAGTCAGGGGGCTGGAGGCAGGGTTACCAGGACTGCAACAGTGAATACACTCGAACATCTACATTTATGTTAAGTGTACACAACTGTACTATGTTCACTGTTGCAGTCATTACATTTGGGTTGATTCACAAAGCTAAGGAAGGGAGGAGGAATTTAGAGAGCATTAGGACCAGCTATTAAGCCCTGCAAGACTGCAGTGGCAAAACCAGCTCTGGATTTAGAAAAAATAGGCATGTGGTAATGCTTGGAAAAGGTATGTACAGAGCTCCAGGTAGCAGCTTCTAGGATGTCCCTGGTAGGGACTCCTCTGAGGAAGGCTGTAGAGGTAGATGCAGCCCTGGTGGAATGTGATCTTATCCCCTGTGGGGTAATTTTTCCATGGTGCTTATAGCAGAAATGAATGCAATGGGCTATCCATTTAGAAATGGTTTGCTTTGAAATAGCCTTACCCTCTGCCCCTGCAGCAAATGTCACCAGCAGCTGTTCAGACTTTCTGAGAGGCTTGGCCCTGTCCAAATAAAATCTAAGTTGTCTGTGCACGTCCAAAGAGTGCAGTATTCATTCTCCTTTGTTTTGTGGGTTCATGAAAAAAGTAGGCAAATGAATGGACTAATTTAGGGCCACACTAGACACCACCTTGGGCATAATGGAAGGATTGGTCCTGAGGGAAACCCTGTCTGCATGGAAGATAATGAAGGGCTCCATTGCCATGAGGGCCTGTAATTTAGGCTCCAGCAGTATCGTACTGCGCAAGAAGGGTAACAATGCTGGTGTGGCCAGTCTGGTGCAATCAGTATTGTCCTTGGTTTGTCCTGTTTGATCTTTAGCAGAACCTTCGAGAGGAGAGGCAAAGGGGGAAAGGCATAAACCGAGAGTCTTTCCTAGGTAAAGGACAGGACATCCACATTCCAAGCTTGACTGTGGGGAGTCCTTGTGCAGAATTTGTGCAATTGGTAGTTCTGGGGGGAGGCAAACAGGTCTATTTCTGGACTCCCCCCATTTGTTCAAGAGGTTGAATATTTTTGGTTCGAGTTTCCATTCATGTGGGTCCATGAGATGTCTGCTTAGGTCATCTGCCAGTGAATTTAGCTTGCCTAGCAAGAATTGAGCTTGTAGGTGCACTTGGTAGCTCAAAGCTGTGTTCCACAGAGCCATAGCTAGTCTGCAGAGAGGGTACGAGTGGGTTCCCCCCTCCTTGTTTATGTACCACATAACTGTGGTGTTGTCTGTTTTTACCAATAATTGTCCTGGAAGGATGTGGTCCTTGAAGGCCATCAGGGAATTCTGTACAGCTAACATTTCTTTTTGGTTGATATGCAGGTGCTTTGTTGCCAAACAGGCGGTCTTGGTTTAAGGGAGCATCCAGTAATTTTGCTTTAACATGATCTGGCAAGCTTTGCTCCTTAAGCCAAGCATGCCTCCTAAGTACAGACCCAGTGACAGCAGCCCTGCCAGATACTTCTAAAGAATCAAAACCAAATTGCAAAGTATGTTTACCAGCTTGTTCAGCAGAATGCATTAAATCCTGAAATTCTTTATGTTCAGCACAGTCAGGAATCATCATTTTCTGTTTAAGTAGTCCCAAAATATGCTGCTGACACTAACATATGAAACTGGCAATTTAAGGCCCTAATGGCCAACGTAGCAGAAGTGTATACTTTCTTACTCCATCTGTCCAAGGCCCTGGAATCTCTATCGGAGGAGGTAGGGTTCTTGGCAGCAATAGCCTTAATGCCCTTTGGTCCTTGGGAAATGGTCCCTGGATCAGCAGTAGGATTCTTCAAGAGGAACATGTGAGAGTCAGGTCCTCTAATACCAGTCAGGTTTTCTGGGAGCTGGAGGTAAAGTGTCTGGGGCCAGGCTAGATTCCAAGAAGGCATCATCTACAATGTCCAGAACAGGAGGGATAGCTAAAGGCCTGTGTTGAGGGAGGAGTAAGAATTCCCTAAGTCTCTTTTTGGAGTCAGAGTAATCCTGGCTTTCCCAGTGGAAATGCTCCCTAAGAGTGTGCAAGGTTTCACCAAAAGAAAAATCTTCTGGAAGGGAAGCAGAGGGAATGGAATCCTCTGCATCAGAATCCTCACAGGTAGATAAGGGCAAATCCTGGTAATCGGATAAAACAGAAATTTCAGAATCCTGATCAGAAGAATCAGAAGAAAAATCAGTTCTAGGTCTCTTAGAGGGGGAAGGCTGGCTTCCCCTAATTAAAGTAATAAGATCTTCAACCATTCTAAGCATTTGTTTTTAGGCATAAGGGCCTGACCATGCGGTTTGGATGTCGGATTTCTAAGCGTGGGTCTAGTTTTAGGCCTTGATGAAGAAGATAGCGTCGGTTTAAAATGCAAATCTGTAGGCCTGAATATATCCTCAGAAGTCGGTGCCTGCACAGCAGCTCTGGACCCATCCAAGGTAGAGACATCCGCAGGTTCATTAGTCAAGAAGCATCTCGCAGTATACCGGACTCCGAATGGGTCTCAGTAGAGGCCTGCGAATCTGAAGTAGTGGGTATCAGGGGCTGCAAAAGCACCTCACTGAGTACCGGCGAACTGGCGACTAGCCTAACGGAAGTGTTGGCGGCAGTTTTGGACCTATGCGGTCTGTCTCTGTCTTTATCCTTATGTATTTTCAGAATATCGGTAGTCGGATGGCTTACCGAAGCCATTACTGGATAGTTAGAGTACCAAAATAATTTGCTACGAAAATAGACCGACGAATAGTTTGGGGGTTAAATAAGGCACAAATCTGACAGCGAGGGACGTCGTGGTCTGGGCCTAAGCAAGGAATGCAGTACGAATTAAAATCTTTATGAGGTATTTGCTTTCCACAACTTTTACTGACATCGGTTAAGAGCAAGAAAAAGGATCCCCAATGGGGTACTTAGCTTTTTTCGAAGACTTCAATTCTGAAACTCGAAAACGAAAATTTCAGGAGTCAGCCGACCGGCACTTGTGAACTGTTTCTGCTTCGGGCACCACGCTGCAAGAAAGACTGATGTAATGGCATCGGCTGCAAGTTTTATACCCCTGAAGACCTGATGTCATGGAAGAAGAGACAGCATCCGATGCAGGAATCCAAGACTTTGATATTCAGGCTGGCTGAGGGCTACCTGCAGGCAGATAACCCAAATGTAATGACTGCAACAGTGAAACACGAAGAACATCTGGTCTCGCATCTTCATTCTTTAGCACTAAAAACATCTTTGAACAAAAGCCTTTATCAACTTGGGAAGGAGGAGGAGTTTGTTCCATCACTCACTGGAATGGCACGTAATGAAGGACATATAGAAATAAGATAGTCTGGTCTGGAGGATAAGGAATAACCACCTGGAAAGGAGGACTATCCACTCACTGCCATCTATAACCTTGATGAATGATCTTCAGAAGCCATTTGTCTGAAACCATCTGTTGCCAAAGAGAAAAGTGAAGATTTAGACTTTTTGGAAAAGAAAAGGGACTGTCAGGGTAGAAGAAGGGAACAAAGTCCTGGGTTTGGGGTTCCTGAATTCCTTTTGGAACACCCTTGCCATTATGCCAAAATTTGGTTGAGCAGGTATAGAACCTCTTATAATTTCAGGTAGAGAACCTCTTATCATTTTTGAAAGTGGACAGAAAAAATTTTAAGAGATTCCCTGAATTATTAATTTAATCCCTTTATCACACTTTTTGATCAACTCTACAGCAAACAAACCAAATCTCTATCAAAAACAGAAAATAAAATCTTATTATTTGCATCTTCTTTGGAGGTTCTGAGAATGCAGCTAGCAAACCTCCTCAAACCAGTACCAGAGGCCATAGCCCTGAAAGAATTATCAATAGTCATATAAACACTGCAAACACAGAGGAGTGACTACTACAGTAAGAAACTACACAAATTAAAACAGAAAAATCTAACTATCATTCCTCATACTTTCACAGTTAGAATAAACATTAACATGCGAGCCTGACATTTCAAAATTCTGAAAATCAAGGCTGCAGAAGAGTACACTCTTTTCCTGTACAAGCCTATAATCTTTCCATCCTTGTCAGAAAGAGTAGGATAGGAACTAACCAAGTGTTTAGCAGCAGTAGGATTAACTAAAGCTATAGCTGCTGAGTCGGTTTGGAAAGAGAGTGTATAAAAAGTTAAAAAGGAACTTCATACATTCTGTCTGCCTTTTTAGGAGCAGCAGGCTATTAGAAAAATTGCAGGAAGTGAAATACACATCATGACAGAACTGTTGGAATTGGGTTAAGTTCAGGAAATTCCTTTTTTAATAGCTCATAAAATGTTCTGAGGGACTGAACAACCTCACTGTACTCCCACATTGACACATTCTAGAAAAAGTCTCAATGAGAGAGAAAGGAACCCCAAAGGAAGAATTAGAAAATGAGCTCCCCTGTGAGTATGAATAACGAAGGGGAAAAAAAATAATTGCCCCTTCATATTCCTGTCCAGACTCAGAATTTTGAATCTCTTCAGGAAAAGATGTATCCTTTCCTTTACCAGAAAGCAATAAATAAAGATCAAAATCCTACATAAGAGCCTTAAGCCAGGCCCAGTACACTACTCCTGTCTAAGGAAATTTGAAGAGGAGTAGATTCATGTTTAGTTTTGTTTCTTTTGGACAGAAAAAATACGGCCAACAGTGCTATAAATGGCAACAGCTTCCTGAAGGATGGGCACAACATTCTGACAAAAAAAAGGGAAGGGCTCGTTGTTCCTTCGCCCAAGACCAACAAGACTTGATCTCCCTTGCCTTCTGAGGGGACCCCAGTAGCCACAGGGGATATGGTTTACCCCCAGTCCAAACTGTCTGTAGCTACACCAATGGGATCTGAGGAAAAAGATGAGTGGTCTGAGGTACAAAACATGGCCACAGCAGTCTCACCCAACTGCAGCTGAGGCAAACTGCTAGCCGACTGCAGTGGCAAAGACTATTTTCTAAACTTGCACTTTTTTGGCTGGAAGATGGACTAATAGTTTGCTCCATGATCCAGCCAAAAATAATACCTCTTTCCTGGGGAAAACAAACAGCAAAACCCGGTTAAAAATTTAATGTCTTTAAAAGTCACATTTTTTCACACAAAAATATTGTAAAAAAGTACTTTAAAACACTTTGCTAGTCCCCAAATGAAAATAAACAATTTCTCTACAGAAAAAAAATGTTAAACACTGTAAACAACTTTTAAACTAACAGGAACAAAGTGTTCTCATTTAAAAGTACAACACAGTCTCATTACAGTCCATTAAAACAGAAACTCCTAGCTTTTAAAATAACTTTCCTGAAGAGGAAAGCAATAATAAACAAAAATAAATAAATGGAAGTTTTTCCCCAAAGGGAGCTTGTCTGCCCATCAAAGGAATTAACACAAGTACAGTTCTGTAGGGCATTACACCTAAGCTTATCTTTTAGTTAGCTCAGTTTGAGCTGCCTGAAAGTTTGGGCACATAGAATGTACCCCCAAGCTTTGGAAGCTGTCCAGCTGTTATATCCTTAGCAGGATAAAACTCATAGCCAAGGCTATTGCACGCAGTTATCAGTATGGCAAACATCTATAAATCCTTTAAGTAAGCAGTTCATTCTCCTCAACAGTACTGTATGCACCACTCTTTTTGAAACCAGCAAGGTCAACTCAGAAAACGGCATCATGCAATGTGTTGTTTGGTCAAGGTTCCCAATCTCTAGCTTCATAAAACAGCACATGTAAAGCACATGCCAAAGATGTACACAACTTCAACTATTGAAACCACTAGCACCCGGCATACCACTAGCCTATGCTAGTGCTTGTGAGGGCGCTTAGATTCCCCCCTCCAACACCACAGAGAATAGTCCTTCACACATAGACCATCACTGCAGCTTCTAGGATCATTAGAGAACCCAAGTCACCAGCTGTGTAATCAGATGTTCTGCATCTATGCAACAGGCCAACTCCCTTGGTGAAGTGTGCATCAGCATCAACCCCCTTTTGCCATTTTGTACATGGGGTTGGGATGTCGCATCAATAGTGATGATGACCTAGAGTCAGTGTTCACTCTGATGGGTCACCGGCAGCTATCTCAAAAATAAAGGCAGTGGTTGGAAATGGAGGGCAGGAACAAGTACAGGAGAGATGCAATGCTCTCCTAAGAGCATGTCGTTGTAATAATTTAATGACGAGTGGTACACCAATCTCAGATCAGACAATTCTAAATCAACCAGGCCTAAACTAGAAAGCTTAAACCTGAGCCTGTGTGTGTGTGTGTATGTGTGTGTGCGCGAGACAGTGTGTGAATCAATTAAACTTTGAGATCAACTAGTTACAAATACAAAAAAAAAAAAAAAACAATAAATCAGAAGACAAACCCAAGTAAAACTTTAACCATATTATATTATATAATTTTTTTGCATTACTGTGTTATGCAGCCC
Source organism: Protopterus annectens (assembly GCF_019279795.1). Lineage (NCBI taxonomy): Eukaryota > Metazoa > Chordata > Ceratodontiformes > Protopteridae > Protopterus > Protopterus annectens. Next base: position 1,476,014,052 of record NC_056733.1, on the reverse strand, counting down.
TAATGGACCTTTAGCATTAATATTGCAATATAGAGAGAGGACTTATCATTTAAAAAAAAATGGAAACTGGACTGGTCTCGGAGATTAAGCCAAAGGCAAAAGGCCTGTGGCTGACCAAGTTTGCCGATGACTGTAAGTTGGGTGTTGTCACTGACTTCCCAAACGATGTTAACATACTACAAGAGGGTCTCACAGCAACTAATGACTGGTGCCAAAGTCATGGCCTCAAGCTAAATGCAAAACAAATGTATCATCATACCATTCAGCAAAAACATGACCCCTACTGATTAATACATCAACGGCAACCCCCTAGGCACACAACCTGTGGTAAAAGACCTAGGCACTCATGTTGATAACAACCTCACATTCGACCATCATGTAGCAGCAGTGGTCAGAAAAGCTTTTGACTTGGCTCATCTCATAAGTAAAGGGATTGCATCCAGAAAAAAGGAGGTTATTACCTCTCTATACTCCTCCCTAATGGAGTACAACGCCCCGTTTGGGATATACCTCTCCAAACATTTACACCTACTGGAAAGGCCACAAATACCTGACAAAGAGAATCCATGGCCTCCAACACCTGTCCTATGTAGACAGGCTCAAATCACCATCACCATCACTCTACTCGGTGTCATATATATTGTTCAGGACTGATCTGTGTCTCGCCTACAAGGCAATCTCGGACTCTGCCCTACTTGAGATGCTCCATATACGCAAGTGTAATTCCTCACGCACTACCTGCTCAAAAGGCCTGAACCTAATATGTGACATTAACAAAACCTGCTGAAGAGACAGGTTTGTCTCCCAGAGGCTGCCCTATCTCTGGAATAGACTTCCCATACACGTCAAACAGAGCACCTCGCTGACCGTCTTCAACAGCAACCTTGATGAGTGGATGAGAAACCACAAATTCGTCCCATGGGTTCCATCTATGTCCCTCACTGACAGGGGTGACAGGTGCTGACTGAGGTTTATTTTTGGGATAAACTCTTGGCTGGGCTTGTAAGGGCCCCAAGGCTATTAGCCTAGTAACCTCCTATGATAGCTGGAAATACAGAAGCACCATTTGCAATTAGTTGCATAATCAACACTTACTGAAAATGCATAATGCAAGCTGTAGGAAAAGACTGAAGGGTGTCAAAGTTATCAGTTTACATTTGTAAGCATGCACACATACAGAAACACTGGCTAAAAGCAACACCTTTGCTATGGCATTACATCACTAAGAAAAAAACATTTTCATCTCTTGATCATACAAGTAATGTAAAGATATTTAAACCATTTCCTGAAGCACAAAAATGTACTTTAGCCATAGGTCAGAAATGTAAACTATCACACAGTTCAGAAATGTTATTTGACATTTAGAGGAAACAGTAAACATTATTGTAGCTATAAAACTCCGAGATCACCGACTATCAATCCTCTGTAAGAGTATGTGTGCATTGGGAGTCTGTTGATTTCATAGCTGTTAATATGAATTTCATTACATATCCCTTAAAAGGACTATTTTTTGGAACCTTAACATCAAAGATTCTTTTAAAACCAAGAACTGCTCACTGTTTTAAAACAAACTGCATAAACTTGTTCAAGCAAAAGGGTGTTTTCTCCTTGTTGGTCAGTTCATAGGTTCTTATTCAGTTGTTGATCTGTGAGTACCTTAAGAAGCCTAATCTTATATTCACTTTTTTTTCTTCTCTTTTTTTAGCCCTTACAGTTTGGGTATGAATAATCTGAAGGTAGTGAAGCAGACATATTGGCCCTTTACTTATTCCTTTTGTCCATGAGAGACTTGGGTGCTATACTATGGGTGAATTTACGGTTTCCCATCCAGTCATTCAAATTACATTTGGATAGAGTAGGTGAAGTAATTTGCTGTGTGCAGAGTGGAAGACTGTTCCACAGAACTGGCAGTCTCTGCAATACGTATATAGCTCTCCAGCATGTCCTACTGATTTTGCAAAACAGATCAAGATCCCTTGAGTGGGTGTTCATACTACTATTGGACTTGTAAATGTGTAATAGTTCTGACATGACAGAGTCAGAATAGACACTGCAGTTGAGACAGAAGTCACTTCTTAGTAGGCTCTATTACACTGAGAAGAGAGACAAAGCTTTGAGATGGTCTGCACAGTTTGTATGTGATTCAGGTCCTTGATTTTTTTTCAAGTGAGAAAGCAGTTGTGGTTATTCCAGTTGTGACAAATGTTTAGAGAGATACATGCAGAAAGGGGCATTATAGTCAATAACTGGCCTAATGAGAGCCAAGCACAGTGAAATGCTGGCTATACAATGAAGGACTTCCTTAGAATAGTGTACAGGTGATGCTCAAATGACAGTTGTTGACACAGGTTCTCAGATACCGGTCTGTAGAATCAAATGGGGGGGGGTACACCGTCAATGTGATGGTTACAAGGGAGGTCATGCTTGCCAAAGGATGTTAAACATTTCTTGGCATTTAGTTTCAGTTCAAGGGTTTGACAATCGCCATTTGTTTGGAAAAGGCCTTCTTTGAGGACCTTGGTGTTTTCTGGGGAATTTATAATGGCGCCAAGTTTACAGTAATCTGTAAACATGGCATAAACTATTAACATTTGCTTTGATCTCCAAGAAGTAAATGCCAAAGAGAGTGTCCCAAGGACCAAACCCTGGGCAAGCTGCTAGTGGCAGGTCTTTTGGAGGTAGGGCTGCCTAAGGTAATTTTCTGGGTTCTGTTTGTGAGCCAGTTTGCTATCTAATGAGTCACAGGAGTATTAACATTTAGCTCGGACAGTTAATCTATTTTTTAATTTCTCCAAGTCTTTTGGGTTTCTAATATGATGGGAATGGACCCCATTATTACTTTAAATTATCTAAAATACTGAATGCTGGATGGTGTTAAACACCTTGGCAAGGTCTAGATACACACTGTATACCAATATGCCCTTAAACTTTGCTTCTGAAATCCTCTTAAAGAAGTCAACCAGGTTAAGATCCACCCCTAACAAACCCAAACTGTCTTAGGTTGAGAATTTGTAGATTGCCTTTTGTGTTATCTTTTAATTCTAATATGGTCCTTTCCATACCCTTACAGATAAGGCCGGCCAGGATGATGGGTCTATAATTACTCAGGTCCTTTGATACAGCACATTTGTGTAAAGGGAGTGACTGTTACTGCCCTCCATTCAACAGGCACAAAGCCTGCTTGGAGGCTTGATATTAAACAGCTTATGCAGGGGGTCAGACAAGTCCTGTTTCAGGCTGACAAGTAGACTGTGCACAATCCATGCCCCCCCCCCCCAAAGTCCATTCCTTTTAAACAAACCAGGTTGCCAGATACACAGCACAAACACACCCCTCCTGCCCCAGCCATTATGTTATTCCCGTTTCTGTGCCCTCTACCCCCCAACCATCCTTCCTTACATCAAAGTAACAAACACACACACACACACACACACACACACACACACACACACACACACAAACACACACACACACACACACACACGTGTAGATAGATAAATACATAAATTAAACAAAAAAATCCTTCCATTTTAACTGTAGCAAGCAGTAGCTACAGTTTACATGTTGCATAGGGCACTACTGCACTCAGGTTTAGAGTTTTTTTTTTAAACTGTAGCAAGATGTTGCTACAGTGCTCAGGTTTGACCACAAATGTGATACCGGCTTTTAGAAACCAGTACTGCACAAAGAGCGATTGGGATGATGGATGACTGATCAGATCATGTTCCCTAACATTTTGCTCCCTGGGCAGTTGCCACTTTCATCCCACTCTAACTACACTTCTGATAGGAGGGGAGAGCATTTTACCCTGAACTTCTTTTTAAAATCCATATCAATTAGCAGTCCATTTACTAAGTACCATTTAAAGTAAACTACGTAACAAATATGTAACAAAAACATCAAAATATTAAAGTCAGCCTATCCTACAGTGATTTGGTTCCCTACATGTTTCTGCAGAGTGCACTCCCATGCAGCACTGACAGCTTGGTGCAATCATGCAAATTTTTTTAAACATGGGATTTTACTTCTGCATGAAACGCATGGTTTTCTGGTGATACCTGAAGTATACAGTCAGAACGCACAGGACAAGTAAATTCTTACACGCATCTGACATGCTGCTATGTTGGTTCCAAAGCCCCAGAAACACAATGCTGATGAGATCAGCAAGTCAGGCAGACATAATGCATCTATGTCAGGTACCTGGCACAGGCAGCATTCAGCAATGTCCTAATGCAAACACTCACCCAGAGTGCAACTCAAAAAACACTCAAAAGATGAATGTTACAGGTCTACACTAAGCATGCTTAGTATATGATTTACAAACTGTCACTAACTATTCTGTTACAACTGTCGTGCAATATAGTTATGTCTGCTCTGCCCAATTCCTGTAGTCCCTGAATGTTTATGAAAAAATTGTTCATTAACAACATGTATTCCTTACTAAGTTTCAAATTCAGGGTCCCTGAATGTTTCTCATACAATTGCCCAAAAGATCCATCTTGTCGTTCTCTGGGCCTGATTTTACTTCATCACCCATCCAGTAAAATGTACAGCACTCTACCTCATGTTTTACTTTGCTGTCACACAGTACTCCAGCAGACCCCTGCATATAGCTACTGGATTCAGTCAAACCTAACAGCCAGTTCATGTGCCACCCACACCAAATCCCTTAATCATGCATTATTTTAAGCAAAAAGCTGAAGTAATCTCAATATTTCTTTCTTGCAACTTTTAATCCACAAAGTAAGCCGTTGACTGCAGATTTTGAATTGTTCCATTCCTTATGTTTTTTCAGACAAAATATCAGGAAAAATTTACTCCATTTAATTTGCAAAATTTTATAGCCACAATCTGGCAACATAAAAGATGCCAGGTAAAGCTCCAGCTCTTTTATCAAGAAATTGAGACGCCTAAGGTAAATAAAGTAGGCAATATGAATTTCTTTCTTTTGACCTACTGTTGACTAGATGGTGCTAAAGGAATTTAAACTTTTGACATACTCAGCATTTTCAGTTATCCATTTTAAACAAGGTTGCATTACCGTTAATAGGGTCAATGACAAATTGTTTCCACTAAGTAGCTGAATCTCAGAATATACTACCTGAGGGTAAGCAACATGTAATATGAATGTTTTCTAGATAGCTATTGGCTGAGAAATGCTCTTACCAATTACTTCATTAACAATACTTTCCTTAGTCTCAGTTTTCTAGGGAAACTAAGACATGACAAAATGCCCTTATTGGTAGAAAAATGTACATGCCTTCCCCGCAGTTATTAAGAATGTAATAGACTACTAAAGTTTTCACTTCATTCTTGCAAAGCATAGAGAACGGATACTGGGGACTCTGAATGGTTTGGGTTGTAATGAATCCAGCAGAAGTAAGGTCTATGAAACAAAGGCCCTTGAATATAAAGTGTTTCATTGTAGCATAAAACTGCATATTTTGTGACAGTGGATTGTTTACTTAAGCAGTAAAACATTCATAATGCATTACCTTTGCTGGCATATGTTATTGGGTAAACAGAAAAAAAAAACACTACAGAAGAAAAGATAACAGATGCTTTCACAACTCAGAGGTTCATGAGATCTCAAATGTATAATTAGAAACCACCAGAGGACAGGATTTAGCTGTAATATCATATTTGTTCTACTTCTGTTAACACTTTTAATTAAAACATTAAAGAAAAGATGGGGTTAATTACTCAGATTTCATGTCCCCCAAGGGTCACAGTCTCTCTCTTTCTCTTCTCTGGCTTACAAGATGGGAGGTTGGTATAATGGTTAAGTTGTTTACCCTACAAACACAAGCTGCAGGGTTTGATCCTCACATGAGGTAACTGGTTAAGCTTAAAATGCCCCTAGGGGCGTCAGCCTGTTACTAATCTATGAACTTATGAATTTTTGAATGTTATATTCATTGAAATTTACTACATTAAAACATCTAATTTTCTATATCAACAGTACTTGAGGGGAAAATGAGCAAGAATCAAGCCAACATCTTTTACGGCCACAGCTCAAGTACTGGTCAGATGAGAAGAATAATCAGGAAATGCACATTTCACTTCCGAAGTTCACTACTCTTTTCCATGGTAATATGGGACTTAAAAGTTCTTTAGCAGACATCTCATTAGCAAACAGGCAGAAATGTCTGTCCTGCTGGCAACCAAAGCTCGGGAATGGTGCAGGTCAGCTAGGAAGGAGACAGATGTGCCTTAGCTTACTCTTCTTACCCAGGAGAAGGAACTGGGGACACTGTCACCAGGTGGAGAGTTGCTAACTGCGGATGCCAGAGAACAGGGAGACACACACACAGATAAGCAGATTACTGGAGGACACATTGATTTATGAAATGGCCCACTACTTGCACCCCACCTACTGTGCACCTCACCACTGCCCATTACACTACTGCTGTAAATTACAAATGTTATGTAGCATTTTTTATTTTATTTTGCAGGACTGCTTTAATTAACTTTGTTGGTTGGATGGGTGGGTTGGTCCACACCACACAGGCTGTTTTCAGACACATTCACAAGTTTCAAAAGATTGCTACAAATCTTTCTCATCTGTATAATTCAAAGAGGAAATCAATGCATCAATGGGTCCAGACAATATCCCAGGATGCCTTCTAAACAGCATGAAACATCACCTATCAGGCCCTCTGGAATTGTTATTTAACTGTAGCTCCCAAACAGGCTTTGTGCCTCATGAAGGGAGAAAGACAACAATCATCCCTCTGCACAAAGGTGGGCCATCTACAGACCCTGGAAACTACAGACCCATAAGTCTCACTAGTCTTATATGTAAAGCCATGGAAAGAATTATCATGGAGATGATCAATAAAGATATAGTAAACCTCCACACACTGGACCCAACCCAGTTTGGTTGTGTCAAGGGCAGATCATGCCTACTTAACCTGATGGACTTCTTCAAGAAGGTCACCAAAATAATGGATGAGGACAAAATCGTTTACAATGTCTACCTTGACCTGGCCAAGCCATTTGACACAATACCCCCACTCGGGCATTGTTGACAAACTCAAGAGGTTAGGTACAAACCCATATGTCACCCGGTGGATAGCTAACTGGCTCACATACAGGACCTAGGAAGTTAGAATTGGGGAGTCCACCTCTACAAACAGGCCAGTTACAAATAGAGTCCCTCAGGGTCAGTCCTTGGCCTGCTCCTTTTTGACATTTACTTCTCAAAAGTCAAAGCCAATGTCGGTGGTCTCTGGCTGACTAAATTTGGAGATGATTGCAAATTAGAAGCAGTCATTGAATTTCACACGGACACAAATGTTCTCCAGGAGGGGCTGACACAGAAACAACTGGTGTCAAAGCATGGTCCAAAACTAAATGCCAAGAAATGCATAACAGTATCCTTTAGGAAGTCATCCATCCCTGGTAACTATCACATTGACAACACACCCCTTAGAGTTGACCCAGTAGTCAGGGACTTAGGGACACACAGATAGCAATCTAGCCTTTGATCATCACGCGTCTACAGTGGTGAGAACATCATTCTATGTTGCACAACTTATAAACAAAGATATGGCATCTAAGTCCAAGGAAGCAATTGTTCCACTGTATTTGGCATTCATCGGACCTACCACTGAGTACAGTGTTCCCTTTGGTATGTACCTAACCAGGCATATCCAACAACTGGAACATCCACAGAGGTTCCTCATTAAAAGAATACAGGGCGTAAGTAATATTAGCTATACAGACAGCCTGAAATCCCTATCTCTGTATTCTGTCTCCTACAGACTTTTAAGGGGAAATCTATGCCTGGCATACAAGGCATTGTCAGACTCCACTCTGACCCAGAATTACCCATTCTAAAGACATAAACCTTGCCTGTGATACAAATAGGACCTGCTGGAGAGATGGATATCCCAGAGACCACCCCTATGAACCTATAAATCTATGAAAAATTGCAAGAAAGACTCAGCAAAGGTTTGGCAGTTAGTCTGCAGAACAGTAGTCTGGCATGTGAAAGATTAAATTGTAAACTATAACGGTCATCGGTATTTAATTATAAGACAGGAACATACAGGTTTACAGCAAAAACAGCCTGAAAAGATTCAAGAAAGAATAGAAAGCACTATTTACCTATATATAACATGCAACAAACAGCAGTACTAGTGCTGTTTGGAAAAACACAGTGTTTAGCTGTGGACATGTGAAACAGTGGTTACAAGCCTGATATAGTCATTGTCAAAACAATGACACTTATATTCATTATTAAGACCACCACCACAAACCCAGTGGGGATGCTGTACCCTTAAATCTCAGATCTCGTAATATACCACATCAAAGATCACACGGTCTCAGGTAAAAGAGAATGTATTCCATTTTCTCTTATGAGAAATGATGTGACCTTGGGGTAGTATAATTAGAAACCTGGGTTGTGGGAGCAGAGGTCCCATATTAGGGGATGCAGCAGTACAAAGCTTTCTGTTAAATACTAACAAGGCGGCTCTGGTTTCTTTTTGTGGTAGTCAAATGATGCAAAGGAACAGTGTTCTCAGTAATCATGGGCTTGGAAATAAAATAGGTCCTACCATCATGCACAAGTCTTCCAGGTAATTTAACAGAAGAAAGACAATCAATCTTGGTGCTTCTCATAATGAAATGGAGATAGGATTTCTTCAAGAACCTAGCAACTGCCTGGTTAATTTCCTGCAGCAGCCATTGAACTTAACCAGGACTGATTTTATTGACCATGCTATTTGCAGTTGGGTTGGGTTTGGTGACCCTGCTATGTACTGCATTATAGCCACAGCAATACGGGACACTGGTAAAGAGGTATGCTGGGGGGCCATAAAACCAGTTGTACATTTTATGACTTATCAGGTCACAAAATACATTTTAAAATGTATCAGCTGCAGTCTAAGTGGGTGGCTTGTTTGTTTTGTTTTTAAAGACATTAGCAGAGCTGTCACTGCATTATTAATATTTCCACATAAACATGCAAACTAAATGCAATCACCCAGATACTCTCACATTTAAAATGGCTACACATAGAAAAAACCTGATCCCAGGTCACAATGATTTCCTTTCCTGTACAATCCTGGGTAGTGGGTATTCAGGTTGAGGTCATAGTTTACATATGAGGAGCAAAGTTCTGCTCTCACCAGCATTTTTGGTCTCTGATCCACTGTATATCGTCAAGTTGCTCGCCTGTTAAGCTATCCACATTTACTGTTGCTGTATTGGAGTTTGGATTATTTATTAAATCCATTGAATTATTTAAAATGCCAGATTTCTATTTCAGTGCATTTATTTTAGTGAATAAGTACAGGACTGCAGTACATGACAAGATTAAGAAATAAAATAATTTCAGTAACGGCATCAACCTAAGGAAGCAGAAGGGAAACTACAAGTACTATGACTGCATCTGATGTGAAAACCCAGTCATGGGATTCTGGGAGATTTCCAGGTAGCTTTTTTTTTATTTCATTTGCAAAAAAAAAAAATAAGTCGACAAAACGAAAACCATATTCTCAGCATCTGTGAAAGCCTACAGTTCTTAAAAACTGAGCCACTGGTAAGCTCATTAAAATAACTTTAACCTTGCACCTTACGAAATAGATCTGAATCTCTTATTAGAAAGCTTGTGGCACAGCAAACAAAACAGCATTAAAAAAATATAACTTGCTGAATATATTCTGTCTAAGGCTTAAAGGAATAAAGTACCCAATCTAGTCTCGAAAGCATAAATGGAAGATTACTACACTTCTGTCAAGATATGCTCATGAGAGAGTCATCTAAAGTACTTAATTTACTCAGAGCCTGAAACCTATGGCAATTGGCACAGAGGAATACAGTGGTTTGACTCCTGCCTGGCTCTGGTAACACATTATGAGAAGGATGGTATAATGGTTAAAATTCTTCATCTTACAGACACAAGATACAGTGTTTGATTCTTGGCATTGGTTATTGCCTAGGCTTGTAATGGTCTGCAAACTAATTGCCTACTACTTACCTACAACTTTGGGTTAAAGATTGATATAATGGTACCCAAAGTGCTTATCTTATAAGCACAAGGTGCAGGGTTTGATTCTTACCCGAGGGAATTTGGCTACTTTTTCAGTCAGGGGTACAGAGTGAATTTTCTTCTGCCACCATTTCCCTAGTTTCTGAAGGTGAGAAAGTCACTCAAAATAAAATGCGCTTCTGGGGTACCCATGAAAGGGTATAATCATTTCCAATGGGCTCACTGTGTTAATAAAATAATAAAACAATTACCATCAACTGTCAGGCCTGCTTGTTATAAATATGTATACAACAAGCTTAAAATAGGAATATTCCATGTAAAACCACCTTTAACATGGTTGTAGGATGAAAAACCTGAATATATCTGCATATCTAACAACACAGAGGGTAATACTTGAAGAGATGAGTCTTTTTTGAAAGTTTAGGTGGACGATAGCAGCAACAAGAGTTTTTTTTTTAAAACACGTTAACTGAATTATGACTTGTGACATAGGCAAATTTACATTTACATAAAAGTAATCAAAATGTATTAACAAGTTCATGTTTATAAACATTGTACTTCACATATATTGCTATATATCGAGTCTACATTATATGCTCGAAGCGACTTTTCTTCAAACATATAATCAACACCTAAAGAGCGAACACTCTAAAGCACGAACAGCCACATCCGTGAATTTTTTCCTTGGGACAGAATTCACAGGTCCGTACACAAAAAAAAAAACAAACTTCAAAACCCTAATCAACTGGGGGCTTCAAACCCTGATGTGGGGGGCTGTGCCCTTCACACACCCCCTAACTAAATATACCAACTCTGAGATCGCTCTATGTTGGGGAAAAGGGTAATTCCTGATAAGAAAAAAATTGCGGACGTGGCTGTTCATGCTTTAGAGCATTTGCTCTTTAGGTGACGATGATTATATGTTTGAAGAAAGTCTCTTTGAGCATCCTCAGTAAGGAAACCTCCCTAAAAAACTTCTCCAAAGCCAACTTCAAGCTGCTGAAGTCAGAAGTGACAAACTTCACAAGACCCACGCAGACGGGATCTGGAAGTTCGACTGCAGAATCCTACACTAAGGCACTGTACGAGCACATCCACTCGTGCATGAATCGTGCCATCCCAAATAGAACCAAGATGCTCTTCTCCAAAAAAAGGAAGCCAATCTGGTGGTCCCCTGCTATAAACAAACAATACAACAATAGGAAGAAACTGTTGCAAAAAAGAGGAAAATCCCAGGATGCAAAAAACTCCCTCGCCAGCCTCAGTAAGAAGCCGAGATCCCTCATAAAATCCTCAAAAGCTAGTTACGAAAATAAAATTGCAAAGATTCCAAAGACAACCACAAGGCATTCTATAGCTATGTCAAAAATCTAAATGGCAATGCTCAGATCTGCTCTGAGTTGCAACAGAATGGCATTAAATATACTGATCCCAAGGATATTGCCAATATCCTGGCAGATCGATTCAGTGCCAACTTCACCCCCTCTCACCCCCTAAAGGGCCCATCTCAATACCAAAAGATTGCCAAAATCCAATAATCACGGCCACACAGGTAGAAACTGCACTCTCCAAAGCTAAGAATACAGCATCCATTGGGACCAGATGACATCCCAGGCTGTGTACTACATGAACTACAAAATAAACTGGCACCTCACCTAAGTGTCATGTTTAATCATAGCCTCACCTCAGGCTTCGTGCCCACTGAGTGGCGCACAGCTACAGTTATCCCGCTCCACAAGAGAGGATCCACCTTGGATCCCGGGAACTACCGCCCCGTCAGTCTGACAAGCCTGATTTGCAAGGGCATGGAATGCATTATCATGGAACTTATTAACAAAGACATTGGCAACCTTCAAACACTGGACCCTACCCAGTTTGGGTTTGTGAAGGGCCAATCTTGTCTCCTGCATCTGACTGACTTCTTCGAATCAGTCTCCAGAGCTGTGGACGAGGGTAAGGCAGTCCACACAGCCTATCTGGACCTCGCCAAGGCCTTTGACACCATCCCCCACTCTGGAATCATAGATAAACTTACTAAGCTGGGCATAAATCCCTACGTCACTCGATGGGTTGCTAACTGGCTTACTGACAGAACACAGACAGTAAAAGTAGCCGACTCCAAATCCAGCTCCAGACAAGTGACAAGTGGAGTACAGTACAGTTTTGTACCTACCATAAATGTAGATGTTCGAGTGTTCACCCTGCTGCAGTCATCACACTTGGGTTATCCTGCCATCAGGCGATCCCCGCAGTCCGCCTGAATTCCAAAGCCTTGGTCCGGCGTCGGTTGCTGTCACTTCTTCCCTGACGTCAGTGCGCCAGGGGAATATAAGATGCATCCAATGCCATTTTGTCAGGTGCTAGATAAAAATAAAACAATACCTTTAGGCACAAGCAAATACACCACAGAGGTTGTATAGGATAGAGTGGTATAGATAAGTTCAGCTAGTACAGAGGGGATGGAGGGAGGGTAACCTGGACTGCAGCAGGGTGAACACTCGAACATCTACATTTATGGTAGGTACAAAACTGTACTATGTTCATCGTGTTACCCTGCTGCAGTCATCACACTTGGGTTGAATCCCAAAGCTAAGGATGGGAGGTGGAGTTAAACAGGGTTAGAAGAAGCTAGTAGGCCCTGCAAAACTGCAGTGGCAAAACCAGCTCTAGTCAGAGTATAGAGGTAAGTGATAGTGTTTGGTGAAGGTGTGCACTGAACTCCAAGTTGCAGCTTCCAGAATATCCTTGGTTGGCACTCCCCTGAGAAAAGCTGCTGATGTAGCTGTAGCCCTGGTGGAGTGGGACCTAATGTTAGCAGGTACCGGTTTCCCATGATGCATGTAGCAGAAACGTATGCAGTGCCCTATCCATTTAGAAATTTGAGATAGCTTTTCCTTGAGATCCTGTAGCATAGGCTACAAAGAGCTGGTCAGTTTTTCTGAAAGCCTTAGTTTTAACCAAGTAGTAACGTAATTGCCTGTGAATGTCCAAAGAGTGCAGGAGTCTTTCTCCTTTGTTCTGGGGATTTGGGAAAAAGGTGGGCAAATGAATGGTTTGGTTAAGGGCCACACAGGACACCACCTTTGGCATAAAGGAAGGGTTAGTTCGTACAGAGACTCTGTCTTGATGAAAAATGAGGAAAGGCTCCACTGCCATTAGTGCCTGTAACTCTGAGACTCTTCTAGCTGAAGTTATTGCTAGTAGCAGGGCAATTTTCCATAAAAGAAATTTTAAATCAGCTGAAAAAGCTGGTTCAAAGGGCGGCAGTGTAAGCTTTTCCAGAACAAAGTTGAGATCCCAAGTAGGTGTTGGTGCTCTCCTTGGCGGTCTTCTGTTCTTAGCCCCTCTGAGGTACTGCCTTAGGAGTGGATGTGAGAATAAAGGAGGATCCGTGTTGTAATGAGCTGAAATTGCTGAGGCGTGGATCTTAATAGATGAAAAGGAAAGTCCTTTGTGCAACATCTCAGTTAAATATTGTAGAATCTGAGGAATGTTTGGATCCAGTGGATTTTGGCCTTTAGCCTGGCTCCAGGCTCAAAATCTTTTCCATTTGTCTGAATAGGTTTTCCTGGTGCTGGGCCTCCTGGCCTCCAGAATCACATCCATAACAGCTTTGGATAGAGGTGTTAGCTGGTTGTTTAGGTAATTTGCCATGCAGCCAGGTTTAAAGTCTTGAGCTGGCTGTGTAGAATCTGATTGTCTCGCTGGGTGAGTAGGTGAGGAATCTGTGGTAAAATCCATGGTGGGCCATGGGCCATGTTCCTTAGAATTGGATACCAATGCTGGCATGGCCAGTCTGGTGCAATGAGTATCATTTGTGGCCTCTCTAATCTGACTTTCAGCAGTACCTTTGCTAAAAGAGGCAGTGGAGGAAAGGCATACACTGTTAATGTTTTCCAACTGAATGAAAGGACGTCCACTCTCCAAGCTTGTGGATGGAATGTCCTTGTGCAAAATTTTTGAAGTTGGTAGTTTTGGGGGCTTGCAAACAGATCTATGTCTGGGCATCCCCATTTTTGAGCTATCATTGCAAATACTTGTGTATCTAGTTTCCACTCGTGTGGATCCATGATGTTTCTGCTTAGGTCATCTGCCAATGTGTTTTTCTTTCCTGGCAGGAATTGTGCTTGTAATTGAACCTGGTAAGACAGTGCAGTGTTCCACAAGGTCATTGCTTGCCTGCATAGAGGGGTAGGAATGTGTGCCCCCTTGCTTGTTTATGTACCACATTACTGTGGTACTGTCCGTCTTTATTATTAGTTTTCCTGGGTGTAAGAGGTCCTTGAAAGCTGTTAGGGCATTCTGTACTGCTAGCATTTCTTTTTGATTGATATGCAGACGCCTCTGATCTGTAGTCCATTTGCCCTGAATGCACTGTCCTGCCATGTGTGCTCCCCAGGCATAGTCCGATGAATCTGTTGTGATAGTTTGCCTGGCTGTGGGTAAGGTGAAAGGCTGACCCTTGTTGAGGTGACATGCCTGTGCCCACCATAGAAACTCCTTTTGAAGGCAGGGAATGAGTGATATCATTGTTTCCAAGCTGTGGCTGTGCTGAGTCCATACGCTTTTCAGGTACCATTGTAATTTCCTCATATGCAGTTTTGCAAATGGTATTAGTAGTATGCAAAATGCCATGAAACCCAAGGCCTGCAGAATTTTTCTTGCAGGGAGTTGGGTCTTTGTTGCCATTATTTTGAAATATTGAGTCAGCTGTTGTTGCTTGTCTGGCGTGAGATAAGCCATCTGGGCCGTTGTATTCAAGCTGGCACCCTGGAATATTATGTTTTGTGAGGGCACTAGTTTTGATTTCTGTGTACCCTAGGCAACTTAGAAGGTGTTTGACAAATGCCAGATGCTTTAAAAGAATGTCCTTGCTTTCTGCTTGAATAAGGCAGTCGTCCAGGTATGGGTATATTTGAATTCCTCTTTGTCTGCAGTATGCAATTACTGGTGCCAGGCATTTTGTGAAGACCCTGGGTGCAGTAGATAAGCCAAAGGGCAGTGCAGAGAATTGATAATGCGTTGAACCTGCAATGAAGCGGAGGTATCTTCTGCAATTTTGTCTGATAGGGACATGCAGGTATGCCTCCTTGAGGTCCAACATTACTAGCCAAGCATTCTTGCCCAGCATGGGAAGAAGCTGCTGTAGTGTTAGCATCTTGAATTTTGGAACTTGCAGATAGGTGTTCAGAATTGAAAAATCCAGAATGGGTCTCCATGCTTTGTCCTTTCTTGGGACTAGAAAGAGTCTTGAGTAAAATCCTTGTCCTTGCTCCTGTGTAGGTACCTGTTGAATGGCTCTCATGTCCATGAGAGCTGTAATTTGTTTTTGCGCCTCTGCCCATTGATTTGGTGGCAGGTTTGGCATTCCTTTTATACTTGGTAAGGTATGAAAGTGGAATCTGTATCCTTGAGAGACCATGTTTAGGACCCATTTGTCTTTTGTGATGATGTGCCAGTTGTCTGCAAAAAATGCTAATTTTCCTCCCAAGGGAGCTGCCAGGAGAGATTTGCTTGGTAGTTTGAGGATTGAGTCATTGTGCTTGTCTTCTGCTAGCTTGGGGCCTGTCTTCTCCTCCTTTCTGAGTAGCAGTACCCCATTAGCGAGGTTTGTAAGGGCCTTGTGACTGACCTCTGCCCCTTGGGCATCTGTATTTGCCCCTCTGTGATCTGCCAGAAGCTGGAAAGGACCAGTTTTTTGTTGGTCAATTTCTGCTGAAACGAGGGAGTTGTACCTGCAAAAAATCCTTGATCGTCTGCATAGACTTTGCCTTATCCTCCATTTTCTTTAAAACCTCTTCTGCTTTGACACCAAATAATACATCCTTCTGTAAAGGTGCATCCAATAATTTTGCTTTAACATGATCAGGAAGGGTTTGTTCTTTTAACCAAGTATGTTTTACGTATGACAGAGCCAGTAACAACTGCTCTGCAGGAAGCTTCCAATGAATCAAATCCACATTGTAAAGTATGTTTGCCCACCTGTTCAGCTGCATGCAACAGATCCTGCATTTCCTTGAATTCAGACTGTTCAGTATGTGTGCTCATTTTTTGTTTTAATTGAGACATTAGGAATTGCTGATATTTCAGCATGTGAAACTGACAATTTAATGCTCTCATAGCCAGAGTTGCTGAGGTGTATATTTTCTTTCCCCATCTATCTAGGGCTCTGGAATCCCTTTCAGAGGGCACAGGATTTTTAGCCATAGAAGCTTTAGCTCTCTTAGGACCCTGGGAAATTGTTTCTGGGTCAGCCACAGGGCTTTTATAAAGGAATTTGTGTGAGTCAGGTACTCTGTAGTATATTGTCTGGTTTGGCTGGAGCAGGAGGTAGAGAGTCTGCATTTAGACTAGACTCCAAGTAAACATCATCCACAATATCTAAAACTGGAGGGATAGCAAGAGGTCTGTGCTGGGGTAGTAAAAGGAACTCTCGAAGCCTTTTCTTAGAATCAGAGTAGTCCTGACCTTCCCAGTGGAAATGTTCCCTCATGGTATGTAAAGTTTCCCCAAAGGAGTAGTCTTCAGGGGGAGATGCTGAGGGAATAGAGTCTTCAGCATCAGAGTCTTCATAAGGTGGAAAAGTGTAATCCTGTTCCTCAGAAGAATGAGGAAATTGAAACCTGGTCAGAGGAAGCATAATCCTCCTCTTGTCTTGGTCTTTTATCAGGAGGGGGATGGGCATCCCTGATTAGGGTAATCAAATCTTTAGCCATCTTAAGCATCTGTTTCTTAGGCATGGGGCCTTGAACTGTAGACTGACATACAGTCTTCTTTGGTGTTAAAGGAGTTTTAAGCTTAGAATAAGATTTAATGGTGAGAGTGTAGTCGGTCTGAAGACACCTTCTGCAACCGAAGGTGTTTCCACTGCACCGGGGTCTACTTCTTCTCCGGTGTCGGAAGGGCCTAATGAAGATGGCTGCATCGGCCTAGTAGACTCCGCTTGAGAATCTGCAGCTGTCTGGGGTTCCAGTTCTGCGGTCGTCAGGGGCTGCGTAGGCGCCTCACTGAAAACCGGAGAACCGGCGACAGGCCCAGCAGAGGCCTCGGAGTCTGGCTTGTTCCTAGGCTGCCTGTCCTTATCCTTGCGTTTTTTATGCATGCCGGTCGTCGGCTGCTCCGACGGCATGATATAATTAAATTTCCTACCAAAGTAATGTCGTGCGAAGTCAAAATGGCATTTGATAGTTTGTTTATTAAACCTAGCACAAAACCGACAACCTGTGACGTCGTGGTCTGGGCCTAGGCAAGGAATACAATAGGAATGGAAGTCCTTATGAGGTATTTGCTTCCCACAAGAGATGCAATTGTTAACTTTTTCTGACATCAGACTGAGGCAAGAAAAGGTTCCCCAACAAGGTACTTAGCTTTATTGAAGACTTCAGACTGAAATTCGAATAGAAAATCTCAGGTGTTGGCCGACCAGCACTTGCGAACTGCTTCTGCTTCAGGCACCGCACGGCAAGAAAATGGCGTTGGATGCCTCTTATATACCCCTGGCGCACTGACGTCAGGGAAGAAGCGACAGCAACCGACGCCGGACCAAGACTTTGGAATTCAGGCCGACTGCGGGACCGCCTGACGGCAGGATAACCCAAGTGTGATGACTGCAGCAGGGTAACACGATGAACATCTCAGGGTTCAGTCCTGGGACCACTCTTGTTTGGCATCTACTTCTCTGAAGTACAGGCCAACACTAAGGGACTCTGGCTTACAAAGTTTGCAGATGACTGCAAACTGGGAGCCATTATTGAATCCCCAAATGATGTGGATATTCTACAAAAGGGCCTTACAGAAACAGATGCCTGGTGCCAGAGCCATGGGCTCAGGCTTAATGCCAAGAAATGTATAGTTATCCCCTTTGGAAAAAAACATGTACCCATGAATTACCACACAGGTGGCAGGACACTAAACATCGAAAGTGTGATGACAGACGTAGGGACACAGGTGGACAGTGGTCTCACTTTCGATAACCACATTGCCACAACAGTCAGGAAATCCTTCTACATGGCACAACTCATCACTAAGGGCTTTTCATCCAGAAAAAAGGAGGTCATTGTCCCAGTGTACTCATCCCTCATTAGACCCATTATAGAGTATAATGCCCCATTTGGTATGTACCTCACAAGACATCTGCAACAGCTGGAAAGGCCACAGAAATACCTCACTAAAAGAATCACAGGCCTAAAGCAGATGCCATATACTGACAGTCTAAAAAAACTCCAGCTATACTCTGTGGCATATCGTCTACTCAGAGGCGATCTCTGCTTAACATACAAGGCTATGTCAAACCCTGAGCTGTTGGACATGCTCCACTTAAAGAAATCCCAATCCCTCAGAGCCACACGCTCCAGGGATCTAAATCTTGTCATCACAATGAACAAAACATGCTGGAGGGATAGGTTCCTCACCCAGAGACTCCCCATACTCTGGAATAGACTGCCCATACATATCAAGCAGAGCGCCTCATTGGCCCTCTTCACAAGGAACCTTGATTGGATGGGAGATAGGAAATTCACCCCGGGGATCATGTCAGTCGCCCTGCTAGACAGGGACCTGGAGAAGTAAATATTGTGGGAAGAAATATCCAGGGAATTGTTATGGCTAGGCTTGCATAGGCCCTAGGGCCGATAGCCTAGTACCAACCTATGAACCTATAATATAGACCACTACATATCATATAACCTACACAACATTACATAAATTATTCAATTCCTGCCCCCCCCCCCTTTTTTTAAAACAAGAAACATCTTTATTAAACCTTCACTTATGACATAGGCAATCATACATTTATATAAATGACAACAAACCACACAGGTACAATCCTTGCTGCAAGCATTTTACATCACAAACCATTCTGACACACTACCAGTTGCAAACATTATTCACTTATAATCTACCCATTTTCAGTCAAACATTATATAGCTTAAGTCCTGCCTTATTTTAAAGCTCATTCCTCCCCTGAACTGTTCCCACAGTTCCCATTTTTTCCTATGTAACTTGCTCCTACCCTTTTCTAAAGATCTCAGTTCCACTTGTTTTAGCTCTGTTATTATACTCGCTACTTCTGCTACAGTTGGTTTAGATTTCGATTTCGATTTTCTAGTAATTCCTTTTTTGGCAGCAATCATAATTAGGCACAGCAAAGGCCTTACCATGTCTAGGTAATTCCGATTCTGTTATCAGAGCTCAGAAAAATCATCTCCTTTGACACACCAATCAGCAGCAACAAGATGTTTGAGTACAAAAACAGAAATGTAAGGCTATATTCCCTGGAATATGGGTATTCTGTATCAACGACATAATATAAAATAAAGAAGCTCTGTAGTTTGTTTCTTTTTCATTCTGTATGGGGGGGGGGGGGGGCTACACAAACATATCACAAAAAAATTGTAGGAAACATTTCTCACTATGCCACTCCTCCTTAAATATAACAACTCTAAAATTAGATAAACTCAAGAAAAAAGAAACTCCGTTTCATGTTTCCAGAGGTACTGGAATCTTCAATTAAGGAAAAATGAGAAACAAAAACGTTAACGTATGCATGGAAAATAAATCATGCTAGAATGCTATTCTTGAAATAAGCAAACAAAATTTTAGCAAAGCCCCCTCACACCAGACGGGTACACACACACACAAACACAAACACACACACACACAATGCTCTTGATGAGTAGCTCTCAACTGTGCACATTTTCACATAATCTCAACTGTCCAGATTTTTGCGCAATGTCCAGATTTTTATCTTATATTTTTGGTCTGTTTTTTATAAAATTTGTGGTTTTCTGGCAACTAATTGAGGATTGAAGTCACTAAATAATGATAAACATTTGAGTTACAGACTATTATTCTAACAACTTTCTAAGTTTGTAAGAGCCATATTTAAAGTATGTCCCTATTTGGTGCCTTTGTCCCCCCATTTCTTAGGCTTTGTCCAGATTTCTTGCACTAAGAGGTTGAGAGGTATATGATTTGCTAAGAAGCAAAGCACAAAGACTGTAGAGAAAAAGTACAGTTTTGTACCTACCATAAATGTAGATGTTCGAGTGTACACCCTGCTGCAGTCATCACACTTGGGTTATCCTGTCGTCAGGCGGTCGCGCAGTCGGCCAGAATTCCAAAGTCTTGGTCCGGCATCGGTTGCTGTCGCTTCTTCCCTGATGTCAATGCGCCAGGGGTATATATAATGCATCCAACGTCATTTTCTTCAGTTTTTCTTGCCCCAGATGTCAGGTGCCCCCAAAAAGGTGGCCAGTAATTAGTACCAAATTAAGTAATTTTTGCACAAACACAAAATCCCTCCAGCTATAAGCAAATACATAAGGAAGGTATTGTAGAGATTTAGCCAGTTAGACTAGAGGGGATGGAGGGAGGGTAACCTGGACTGCAGCAGGGTGTACACTCGAACATCTACATTTATGGTAGGTACAAAACTGTACTATGTTCATCGTGTTACCCTGCTGCAGTCATCACACTTGGGTAGAATCCCAAAGCTATGGATATGTGGAAGAGTTATAGAGGGTTAGAGGAGGCTAGAAGGCCCTGCAGAACTGCAGTGGCGAAGCCAGCCCTAGTCTTAGAGTAAAGTGGTAAGTGATAGTGTTTGGTAAAGGTGTGTACTGAACTCCAAGTTGCAGCGTCCAAAATCTCCTTGGTTGGAACCCCCCTGAGGAAGGCTGTAGATGTAGCTGTTGCCCTGGTAGAGTGGGGCCTAATGGTAGCAGGAACTGTTTTCCATGATGGGTATAGCAGAAACGAATGCAATGTCCTATCCATTTGGGAATGGTTTGTTTTGATATAGCCTTCCCTTGAGAAGCTGTAGCATAGGATACAAAGAGCTGGTCAGATTTTCTGAAAGCCTTAGTTTTATCCAAGTAGTAGCGAAGTTGCCTGTGAATGTCCAAGGAATGCAGGAGTCTTTCTCCTTTGTTCTGTGGGTTTGGGAAGAAGGTGGGTAAGTGAATGGTTTGATTTAAAGACACACTGGAAACCACCTTAGGCATGAAGGAAGGATTAGTGAGTAGAGAAACTCTGTCTTGATGGAAAATGAGGAAAGGCTCCACTGCCATTAGTGCCTGCAGCTCTGAGACCCTTCTAGCTGAAGTTATTGCTAACAACAGGGCAGTCTTCCATGATAGGAACTGTAGTTCTGCAGAGAAAGCTGGTTCAAAGGGAGGTAGCGTAAGTTTTTCCAGAACAAAATTTAGGTCCCATGTTGGTGTAGGTGCACTCCTAGGAGGCCTAATGTTTTTTGCCCCTCTGAGGAACTGCCTTAGAAGTGGATGTGAAAATAAGGGTGGTTCTGTGTTGTAGTGGGCTGAAATAGCTGATGCATGGATTTTAATGGAAGAAAAAGAAAGTCCTTTGTGCAACATCTCAGTTAAATACTGTAGAATCATAGGCATGTGAGGCTGAAGTGTGTTTTGGCCTTTAGCTTGGTTCCAGGCACAAAACCTTTTCCATTTGTCCGAATAGGCCTTCCTGGTGCTGGGCCTCCTAGCTTCCAGAATAACATCCATAACTGCTTGGGAAAGAGGAGCTGGCTGAATGTTTAGGTGATTTGCCATGCAGCCAGATTTAAGGTTTTTAGCTGGCTGTGAAGAATCTGATTGTTTTGCTGTGTGAGCAAATGGGCAATTTGTGGTAAGATCCAAGGTGGGCCCTGGGCCATATTCCTCAATAGTGGGTACCAGTGCTGACGTGGCCAGTCTGAGGCTATGAGTATCATTCGTGGTCTCTCCTTTCTGACTTTCAGAAGCACCTTTGTGAGGCGAGGCAATGGAGGGAAGGCATATACTGTCAGGTTTTTCCAACTGAATGAGTGCGCGTCCACTTTCCAAGCTTGATGGTGAAGTGTCCTTGTACAAAATTTTGTTAGTTGATAGTTTTGAGGACTGGCAAACAGGTCTATGTCTGGAAGCCCCCATTTTTGAGTTATCATTGCAAATACTTGTGGATCCAGTTTCCACTCGTGGGGATCCATGATGTTTCTGCTGAGGTCGTTTGCCAATGTGTTCTTTTGTCCTGGCAGGAATTGAGCTTGTAACTGAACTTGGTAAGCCAGAGCTGTGTTCCACAGGGTCATTGCTTGCCTGCATAGAGGGTAGAAGTGTGCACCCCCTTGTTTGTTTAAGTACCACATTACTGTGGTGTTGTCCGTACTTATTGTAAGTTGTCCTGGATGTAATAGATTCTTGAAGGCTGTACAGCTAGCATCACTTTTTGATTGATGTGCAGATTCCTTTGATCTGCAGTCCATACGCCTTGAATGCACTGTCCTGCCATGTGTGCCCCCCAGACGTAGTCCGATGCATCTGTTGTGATAGTTTGCCTGGCTGGGGGCAAGGTGAAAGGCTGACCCTTGTTGAGGTGACATGCCAGTGACCACCATAGAAACTCCTGCTGTAGGCAGGGAATGAGAGATATCATTGTGTCCAAGCTGTGGCTGTGTTGAGACCATACGCTTTTTAGGTACCACTGTAATTTCCTCATATGCAGCTTTGCAAATTGTATTAGTAGAATGCAAGATGCCATGAAGCCCAAGGCCTGAAGAATTTTTCTTGCAGGGAGTTGGGTCTTTGTTACCATTGTTTTGAAATACTGAGACAGTTGTAGTTTGTCTGGCGTCAGATAAGCCTTCTGTGCCGTTGTATTCAAGCTGGCACCCAGGAATGTCATATTTTGTGAGGGTACTAGTTTTGATTTCTTTTCGTTTACTGTGTACCCCAGGCAACTTAGAAGATGTTTTACAAAAGCCAGATGTTGTAAGAGGACGTCCTTGCTTTCTGCTTGTATGAGGCAGTCGCCCAGGTATGGGTATATTTGAATTTCTCTTTGTCTGCAGTATGCAATTACTGGTGCCAGGCATTTTGTGAAGACCCTGGGCGCAGTAGATAAGCCAAAGGGCAGTGCAGAGAATTGGTAATGGGTTGAACCTGCAATGAAACGGAGGTATCTTCTGCAACTTTGTCTGATAGGGACATGCAGGTATGCCTCCTTGAGGTCCAACATTACTAGCCATGCTTTCTTGCCCAACATGGGAAGAAGCTGCTGTAGTGTTAGCATCTTGAATTTGGGTACTTGTAAGAAGGTGTTTAGAATTGAAAGGTCCAGAATTGGTCTCCAGGCATTGTCCTTTCTGGGCACTAGAAAGAGTCTTGAGTAAAATCCTTGACCTTGCTCTCGAGTAGGTACCAGTTGAATGGCTCATGTCCATGAGAGCTGTAATTTGTTTTTGTGCCTCTGCCCATTGATTTTGTGGCAGGTTTGGCATTCCTCTTTTCATTGGCAAGGTGTGAAAATGGAATCTGTATCCTCGTAAAATTATGTCTAGGACCCATTTGTCCTTTGTGACAATGTGCCAGTTGTCTGGAAAAGTGCGAGTTTTCCTCCCAAGGGGGCTGCCAAGAGAGTGTTGCTTGGCCAGATGAGGTGCAAGTCATTGAGTTTGCCTTCTGGTAGTTTGGGACCTGTCTTCTCCTCCCTTCTGTGCTGCAGTGCCCCATTGTCGAGGTTTGTACTGGGCTTGTGGTTGTCCTCTGCCTCTTGGACATCTGTATTTACCCCTCTGTGGTCTGTCAGTAGCTGGAAAGGACCAATTTTTTGTTGGCCAATTTCTGCTGAAGCGAGGGGGCTGTACCTGTAGGAAATCTTTACACAAACTCCACTCCACACACCTTCAGATAGAAACAACTCTGATCCAAAACAATACCAAAACAGCAAAATCTTCAGAAGTCAGGAATCGAAAAACAGGAACCAAAGTCAAATCCAAAAGCAAATTCTTTATTCTCCAGCGCCTCGGTGTAACCACCTTTCAAGAGTATACATTCTCACTGAAAGAATGGATATATATATATATATATATATATATATATATATATATATATATATATATATACTCATAGCAATTAATTAAGCAATTAATTAAACAATTATGTTCAAAAAAGTTTTAAAGCAGACACCTCCAGTTTATTTCATTATTCAGTCCACAGGGTGTCATTGTATTGTATTTCAAAATAAAAATACTTTCCTTATATTGTAAGTTATATTTCAAAGCATTTTCATCATTACAAAGACATTTCACACTTTCTAAAACTGTTCCTGTTACAAATGTAGGAAATCTTTGACTGTCTGCATAGATTTTGCCTTATCCTCCATTTTCTTTAAGACGACTTCTGCTTTAACTCCAAAAAGAACATCCTGCTGTAAGGGAGCATCTAGAAGCTTTGCTTTAACATGATCAGGCAGAGTTTGTTCCTTTAACCAAGCATGCCTACGTACAACAGACCCAGTGACAGCTGCTCTGCAGGAAGCCTCCAAAGAATCAAACCCACATTGTAAAGTATGTTTGCCCACCTGTTCAGTTGCATGCAACAGATCCTGCATTTCTTTCAATTCAGACTGTTGAGGAAGTGTGCTCATTTTTTGCTTTAACTGAGACATTAGGAATTGCTGATATTTTAGCATGTGAAACTGGCAATTTAGTGCCCTCATAGCTAGAGTGGCTGAGGTGTAAACCTTTTCCCCCCCACCTGTCTAGTGCTCTGGAGTCCCTTTCAGAGGGTACAGGATTTTTAGCCATAGAAGCCTTAGCCCCTTTGGGACCAGCAACAGGACCTTTATAAAGAAATTTGTGGGAATCAGGCACTCTGTAGTATCTATCAGGTTTGGCCGGAGCAGGAGGCAGGGAATCTGGGTTCAAACTGGATTCTAAGTGAACATCATCCACAATGTCTAAAACTGGGGGGATGGCAAGTGGTCTGTGCTGGGGGAGTAAAATAAACTCTCTGAGCCTTTTCTTTGAGTCAGAGTAGTCCTGACCTTCCCAGTGAAAATGTTTCCTCATAGTGTGTAAAGTTTCCCCAAAGGAGTAGTCTTCAGGGGGAGAAGCTGAGGGAATAGAATCCTCAGCATCAGAATCTTCATAAGGGGAGAAGGAGTAATCTTGGTCCTCAGAGGAGCCTGAGGAAATAGAAACTTGTTCAGAGGAGGCATAATCTTCCTCTTGTCTAGGCCTTTTGTCAGGAGGGGGTTGGGAACCCCTGATTAAAGAGATCAAGTCTTCAGCCATTTTGAGCATCTGTTTCTTAGGCACGGGGCCTTGAACAGGGGACTGAAGTGCAGTCTTTTTAGGTTTAATAGGAGTGTTAGTCTTAGGATACGTTTTTATGGTGAGCGTCGTCGGTCTGAAGACGCCTTCAGAAACCGAAGGTGTTTCTGCAGCACCGGCATCTTTTTCAGCAGTGTTGCCGGTAGGGGCTAAAAAAAAGGGCTGCGTCGGCCAAGTACTTTCCGCCAAAAGTTCCGAAGCGGTCTCAGGTTCCAGGGTTGCGGTAGTCAGTGGCTGCGTCGGAGCCTCACTGAAGACCGGAGAACCGGAGACTAGACCAGCCGAAGCCTCGGAGTCTGGCTTGGGTCTAGGCTGCCTGTCCTTATCCTTGCGTTTTTTGTGCACGCTGGTAGTCGGTTGCTCCAACGGCATATTGTAGTTGAATTTTCTACCGAAGTAGTGTCGTGCGAAATCAAAGCGTCTTTTTATAGTACGCTCATTAAACCTAGCACAAAAACGACAACTAGTGATGTCGTGGTCTGGGCCTAGGCAAGGTATGCAGTAAGAATGAAAATCCTTATGAGGTATTTGCTTCTCACAAGAAATACAATTGTTAACTTTTTCTGACATCGGTCTGAGGCAAGAAAAGTTTCCCCAACGGGGTACTTAGCTTTATTGAAGACTTCGGATCTGAAATTCGACTTCGAAAATCTCAGGAGTCGGCCGACTGGCACTTGCGAACTGCTTCTGCTTCGGGCACCGCACAGCAAGAAAGACTGGAGAAAATGGCGTCGGATGCATTATATATACCCCGGCGCACTGACGTCAGGGAAGAAGCAACAGCAACCAACGCCGGACCAAGACTTTGGAATTCCGGCCGACTGCGGGACCGCCTGACGACAGGATAACCCAAGTGTGATGACTGCAGCAGGGTAAAACGATAAAATCACTCCTTCATACAGCGTACAGTACTTGACTCTGTAAAAAGTAACTTAAGTCTTCATGCAAAATGCAAAAAGCAGGCTAATATAGACGATGGTGCTGGAGGCACCATAACTATGATGAATGCCGCCAGTTCCCAAATGATGAAGGTCCAATGGGCCAAGAGACATCCTCAGGGGTGCAGTCATTTAGGCAGCCATGAGGGTTGTTTATGTCCTCAGTTGCATCTTGGTAATGAGGACATTTTAACTTATTAGTGTAAAATCCTTCCCTGGATGGGGGTGGCACACACAATCCATCTCATCACGGGGTCACAGTAAATTTCCCTAAACAAGTCCATGCTTCCATGCATTTTTTTCAATGAAGGCTGCCACCCATTAGCAGCATGGTGTACCACATGTCTGTCCTCAGACTGCATTCCCACCTCCTTCTTACAAAGGACTGCAACAACCCCCCCCCCCAAGATGGGCACACCCATTCTCCACCAGCTCCAGCAAGTCCCCAAGCTGGTCGAACAAGGGTCTTCTGGGCTACAGTAAGAGCATCATCCCTCTATTCCAGCAAAACGGGCTTTTCTGAAACATATGTTGCATCAGTTATAAAGACTGTATTTAGAGTTACACACTTTAACAAGCAGGGGTTCAAAGGGCAGCAGCTCATTCCACACGGTTTTGGTAACACAGAACGCAAGTAGTTGTAAGGGAGAAGCACTACTGAGATCACCAAGCGAAAATAGCTGGACGACACAGACGTTGTAACTCGTTATATGCTGATGAAAAATGAAGCCGAAGGCGTGAACATAAAAGTTTGTTTTCTTTGGTGTTCAGAAGGGAAAATAAATGTTTAGATATTTATGATTGTATTTGTGGGCAAGAGATCTGCACGTTTCCCTGAAAATAATGGTACATATTTTCAACAATATGGCAGGTGGTTATTTTATGAAATCCTGTAATTGTTTGTGCAAGGACAGTTCTATAATATATACATGGTTTGGCAAGTCAATGTCTCCTGATAGTGCCATGCACTGCTGGCTTCCTGCCAACAATATCATACAGTGTTTTGTAACCAAAAAAGCTTTAATACTGTACAGGCAGAAGCCCTCTGTTTATCCAGAGGACATCAAACACTTAGAAAAACGCAGGCTATGGCATGCTTTCAAGCTAGAGGTATGCTCTTTAAACACAGTTCATACAAGGCAACATGAGGTGTTGTACACAATGGGTATGGTGGACAGCAGGATACCTTGTATGCAACTGGGCAAAGTGCTGGCCAACACCCAGCCTCAGTGTTAGTCAATCTCTCAACAAAATGAGTCTTAGTGGGCTCCAGGCTCATTCAAGTAAAGCATTTCCTAGCTTACAGATATTACTGATCAAATTATTATTAAATCCATGTATGTTCCATGGTCATACAAGCTTTCTGATGACAGAATAAAAAAACAAAGGCTATTGTGGAAGGCTACATTTGTCAGAGAGACATACAGCTGGTTAATTCAGGATTAATACTTCTGTCACAAATGACAAAAACTGGCACAGACAATTTGATCTCACACTAGCAGCACAAATTACACTTCACTGCACAGTTTGTCCCGGAGACTGCAGTGAACAATCCTACAGCTTGGGCTTGGATCTCTGCCAGTCTTCCAACCTGCAGGAGCAATCTCATCAGAGTTGGTTTGATTTGAGTGCATTCTCTCGCTCTCTCTCTCTCTCTCAATGAGGTTAAGACATTCAAGGTCTCAATTCTAACATCACTTTTTTTTTGGTTCAGCAATGTCACCAGTTTCTTACTGTTGCTGTTGTTGTCTTACTGTACACTACTTTTTAAAACACATCACACATACATGCATGCATTTATATACAAATAAACAAACATTTTTAAATTGCATTTTGATGACCAATTAATTTTAACTAGATCACTTATGCCCTTTTACAGAGTGCCACAAGAGAGAAGTTTCACCAATTTATATTCTACATGCAAAGGCCATTTTTCTGTCTTATTCCTAATCACAAATCTGAATAGTTTACTGTCTAGGATACTTCCTTCTAATACATATGGTAAAACTGAGTAAAGCAGGAAAGCAGTTTTTGCTACAAAGCTATGACAATTTCTCAAGTATTGTTCAAAGCAAAGGAATAAACATCCCAGGGTCCACTAAAAGGCAGTTACAGTAGAAAGCCTCACTGTAATACTAAATAAAGGAAAAGGCACTATACCCTAGTGCACAACCAGTACTTAACACTAACACATGCTGGTTTGCACTGCTGCTGACATTAAACAATAATGGTGAAACATAGCTGATGAAAAAAGGGCAGGAAAGTCACAGAAACTATGACAATAACATTCAAACAGTTAATTAAATTCAAATGAATTCCAAATGTTTTGCTGCAAATTACTGGAAGACAATCACTTAGAATACAAAAAAAAAAAAATCATGTTCACAAGAATGTCAACTGCAGCAATGAGACAAATTACTAGATTCAGTGCCAAAACTGTATTAGAAGGCTATACTGCCAAAGTAAAATACATGTGCCTAAGTCCAGTGGATTACTGTACTCATGGCTTAAAATATTCACATGACAAAGAATTACTATAATCAACAACCAAAATATTGTTCCTAAAATATAAGTACATAAGAAAAGATATCATAAACAGCAATGCTCTAATGGTAAGGCAGATTCATGAAACTTGGGCTACAGCAACTTGTGAGGAAACACAAGTACATTAGAAAAAGTACTTTAGTATCTATATACTTTCTTTGACAGGCCCAACAGAGACATGCTACATCTGATTAATTACAAACCTTGAGAGAAGTAAATCTACATCAAAAAAATATAAAACAGACTGCTCACAGCAAACCGCGATAAAAAAGTTGCAGCTATAAATCAGCTGACCTAAACACAGGGAATAATTTAAAACAAAGTCAGAAAACATTTAACTTATCTGAATCAACCACATGTGAAGAATGTATTCTTAGAGTGAAATATGTTTAATTGTTTGGAAGTTAGGAGGGAAGAAATGAAACCTGGAATCTAAGAATATATATATATTTTTACAGATGTTTAAAATACACTGGCAAAAACAAGATACAGTATCCATAACATGCTCTTTTTATCTCGAGAACGGTACAAAAAAGCCCACTACAACTACAAACAATGAGAGAACTACAAAAAAATGTAACTTTAAATTCCAAGAATCTTAACAATTCTATCACAGCTGAACTAAAAGTGAGAATAGAGTGAATGCAGCCATTATTATTTTTAAAGGTACTGCACAGTACCTCAGTTTTAACACATGGTCTTACCACTTCTTGAAATACAATTCAAACAAATAATTCAAACAGTGGATGCCTACAAAATATGTAATACTATTAGAAATGGCACTTGAATATCTGCATATTCATTTAACTAGCAATTGCAGCACGTGATAAAACTCACTACAATTCCACACACACACACACACACACACACACACACACACACACACACACACACAGACACGCACAGACCTAGTCTTAAAAGTTATTCAGCAAAACCATTTTAAACTCCACTAACTGTGCTACTTATGCTGTAAATTACACTTGGCCCACTCAAGCAGTATACACAAAAAGTAAAACAAATTATTGTTTTATGCAAATACGTGACATAGAACATATTTACTCAATATTTTCTTAAAGGATTACTTATAAAATTGAGCACAATTGCTAACTGCAACGTTCACTACAGACTAATATCCAGAGATCAGTGTTGAAAAGTATTTTGTGTACCAAACTGCACCCCATCCCTCCATCAACCCGATCAGTGTCTAAAGTGTACTGCTTACCGAGCTACTATGTCCATCCCTCCATCAACCTGATCAGTGTCCAAAGTATACTGCTTACTGAGCTACTATGTCCATCCCTCCATCAACCAGATCAGTGTCCAAAGTATACTGCTTACCGACCTATGTCCATCCCTCCATCAACCTGATCAGTGTCCAAAGTATACTGCTTACCGAGCTACTATGGCCATCCCTCCATCAACCTAATCAGTGTCCAAAGTATGCTGCTTACCGAGCTACTATGTCCATCCCTCCATCAACCTGATCAGTGTCCAAAGTATACTGCTTACCGAGCTACTATGTCTATCCCTCCATCACCTGATTAGTGCCCAAAGTATACGGTTTACTGAGCTACTATGTCCATGCCTCCATTAACCAATTTTCAATACCACAGTAAATGCAGACAGCTGGAGTCTATCCCAGCAGGCCGTGGATAAAAAGTAGGAATCAATACTACATGAGACACCACTCATTCTTTTGGG
Source organism: Protopterus annectens (assembly GCF_019279795.1). Taxonomy (NCBI): domain Eukaryota; kingdom Metazoa; phylum Chordata; order Ceratodontiformes; family Protopteridae; genus Protopterus; species Protopterus annectens. The sequence continues at coordinate 1,475,983,760 of NC_056733.1, read as the reverse complement.
GCAAGACAAACAGCAAGCACAAATGCGAAGACAGGACATCAAACTCCTTACACAAGGCACTATAGTAGAGAACAAAACCAAGGAACCAAGTGTTCAGACATAACACTGACATCTCTATACCACTTTGCCACCTATGTAAATGTCTTCAAAACCCCAGTAGCAAATGTAGCAATATACATTTCCATAACAAATAAAATCTGCTCAATTTTTCTAGGTGCTTCCCCCTCTGCATGCTAACCATCAAGCCTTTCCCTATGGGACTCAAGTCTATTAATTTCCCATCAGTGGGGAGGATCCAGATCTGCTGAGACAAAAGCTTTCTAAAGCATCCAGTATTCAGGCAGACTTTGGGGAGTTTCTACTTTTGCTGGCATACAAGCATTTGGATAAAACAATGATCACTCCCTTGGGTGGACATGACGAGCCATCTTCACCAACGAGCATACCTCTCAAATATCACAATTTTGGAATTAAACTTTGCTTTGGACCACCTAAAATGATCATTCCTATTGCTTATGCTTGTAAGTGAGTGTGTGGGTTTTCAGAGTATTTAAGTTCAACAAGTTGGCCACAATTTTGCACTTTCCATTACAGTCAAACCAGCATTGTATACAATAAGTGGCTGTCTTTGGTGAACTGGGAAGGATGTGTGTGAAAGCATCTGATCATTGCCACAATGGTGCAGTGAGTACCAAAGCAATCTCACACAGATTGGCTCGCTGGTCAAGTTCCTGGCTCTTGTTCTTTCTTTGTGCAATCCACATGTCCTCCTTGTTTTTCATAGACTTTATTCAGGTAGTCTGGCTTCTATCAACACCACAAACACATAAAATAGTTGAACTAGCATTCCACCACTGTTCCATGTAGGTAAGCGTGCAATGTGCCAAACTCTGTGTGTGCATTTTTGTGGCACACCTACCTTGTCAGGGGCAGTGTCACTGTATGTGCATGTGCAAAAATATCCTTCATTTGCATGTGCAAAAAATATACTTTATTTTATATGTAGATGCATACAATATTAGTTAACACATGCATACCTCTCCTGGATGACAGCAAAACTTGTGACAAGTAATTATCCTTCCAGAAAAAGGCAGAAAATGTATCAGAATGGCAAGAGAGAATTTGAACACAGGCCTAGGAGGAGGTCTCATCGTCAAATTCTGTTATGGACCTTACCCAGTCTAAAAGCAGCCTTTCTTAGAGATATTCATATAAGGTTACTACAGTTTATATTGGGTTCGTAAACAGTTTTACCATTACTTAACATTCCTCACAATCGCACCTCAGAGGTTTAAACTGAAGTTTACTATAGCGCGTCTTGAAGCAGTTACTATCTATAAGTAAAATGCTGGAAAACATTCTAATTATTACTTTTTTCCACTTTTACTGAAACTCAAACCTTGCTCTCCTTCTGCAGATTGACCTCCCTCCTGAACACCTCACACTAACTGCACAATTTATAGCCTACCTAGTTAGTATTCTTATTAACAGATTACCGGAATCCTATGCCGCCACCTTATGGAACAAGTCCCATATCATTACCTTGCAAAAGGGGAGAGCTCTACTGACATATCCATTTTTTGTCCCATTGCCAAATTGCCCCCTCTATCAAAACTTAAAATTGTTGAGTTTCTAAAACTGTTGTTTGCACTTTTTCCTCTGCTGTAACACAGACTAGATTCACACCTGCTAAATCTGGTTCTGTTTGTTAAACTGAGCACTAAACAAGACTAACTTCTGCTGGATAGGGCCCCTGCACAATTGTGGCAGGAAAGTGCAGGATTCATCTGACTGAAGATTGCTAGCACAGGGCTCAGTTTTGAGCTTTTTTTTTATTGCATAAATTGTTTAATTCAGCTTGTTCACTGTTGCTACATAAGCCTCATATTTGCATGGGTTTGCACTCATTTTAACACAACTCCACAGAGTTAGATGAGCAGTCACCACTCTGCAGTATTCATCTGTTTACGCGTAGCGCACCTCCATGCACTACCGCACAGTGGGGGTAATCATGGTACTTATAGACGCAAAAACTTCAGTGATAGATTTTCTCTCAGTAGCTGCTTGTGATCCAGCCAAAAGTCCTTAAATTGCACTTAGCTGCTCAGAGAGCAACTTAGCTGTACTTTTGCCCCTTAAACAGTCCCAAAACCACCAAATCTACAATAGTCTCAACCATTTAGAAAACCCACACTAGTACAGACCCTTTCCAGAGCACCCCATTTAGAGTACCTAGTTACACCACACCCCTCCATTTTCTCTCCCCACTGTGAAAAATATTTAACCTAGCATTATGGATGGTCAGTTTCCCTCCATTTCACCTACCAGCCTGATTGACATGGGTATCCTGTGGCAGTGTACCAACTGCCTCATGTACAATGACAACCCTCTAATCTTAATCTCCCAAGTACAATTTGTGAGAGATGCATCTCCACTATGAATCTCGGATCCCTGCTCTCTCATACAAAAAACAGTAACACTGAACAGGCTGTCAGCTCACATACAACGCAAACAATGCACACAACACATACATCATCACATGCGGAGGTACTCGCCAGAAACCTACTTAAGCACCAGAGACCTTCCAAACACAAACATGCTACACCTAATACAGCATTTACAGCACTCAATACACATATAAAAACACAAGCACTAGTGTCTTACCAAATAAGCTCCTAAGACAAATCACATTTAAACCAATTTTTTTAGTCAAAGGTGACTCCATTGTGAGACAAACAGATGTCCCACTCACCAGGCTGAACAAGAAGGTTTATTCAGCTGTCTATCAGGTGTCAGGATCAGTCAGATCACACTTGCACTCAAGTCTCTCAACAAGAAGTACCTTTATGACTCCATCATAGTTCATGTTGGTATGAATGACTTGAGACATACCTCACTGGACTATATGAAGACAGACATGATTGAGCTCTATGAATGTGTGTCCCAGGCAGGTATGTGCCTAGCCTTGAGCAGCATTCTGCCCTTACCTACAATGAAACTAGAATATAAACAAAAAAATGACTGACTTCAACGTCTGGCCTAGTTTCTGATGTCATTCTAAGGGGATCCAGTTCCTGTCTGCCCGGGATAGCATGGTTGATAGACCACACTGCTTTGCCAGAGATAGTATTCACCTGTTACCTCTAATCTTTCGGTTACTGGCTAAGGCACTTGCCTCCCCCATAGTGCCTTTTTTAGGCAAGGTCTCAAGAACAAAATGTCTGACATGAAAATATCCCTCACAAATAAATTAATGGTTATGCTGCTAAACTCTAGGAGTTTAAATCAGAAACTGCACTCTCTGGAAGCACTCCTCTCCCTGGAGGGTGTTTATGTCTGTGCAGTTACAGAAACTTGGATCAGGGCCACAAAGAGTATCCCAGCCTTGCAAGGCTACAATGCCTTCCACACCTTCAGACCACAAAATGAACGTGCGAGAACCAAAGGAGGTGGGGGAGTATACATCCTTATCAAAGATAAATTCACCTAGACTGGTTAAAACGGGAAAACTCCATGGAGTTACTCCACTCCAAGTTCAATTAACCTATGGGTAAGACCCTCCTTCAAGTCATTGTTAGCTACAGCCCCCCCTTCAGTGAACCAAAATACTCATGCTCCTTATTTGGACCGACCAGAGTCTTTCAAATTACAACCAGTCTAGTCATGGGTGATTTTTACTATCCCTCCATTGACTGGGAAACGTATACAAGTACCAGCATGCTCACACAAAGGTTCCTGGACTTTGTTAACATTAATGCCCCGGAACAAACTGTATGCCACCCCATAAATATTCTCAACCTGGTCCTCACCAACATGGGTGACTGTTGCATCACCACAGGTATAGGACCCTCACTGGTTAAATCTGATCACAAATCAGTCACCTTTGAAGTTGCTATAACACCTGAACCCCTCTTTGATGAATCATGCTAAAAAATTCACCAAAGCTAATTATACCCTCCCAAGGGATGGCACAAAATTTCCAAGCTCCTGTTCCCACAGATGGCATTTTCAACAATACTAAGGTATATACAAATGCCCTGTACAAACACTTATACAAATGTATTGACATGGCTATACCTGATAGGATCAAAACAAGATCCTTCAAGAAAAACAAGCCTCCCTGGTTGACATCTAGCATTAGAAAGTTATACAACAAGAGGAAGAAGTTGCTGTCTAAGAATAAAAAAAGAGAGGTCCCAGCACTGGAAGAACACTCTCCTCTGCTTGAGCAAACAAATATGATAACTTGTAAAATCCTCTAAGGGTAACTTCAAAATAAATTTAGCAACCACAGCTAAGGATAACCACAAGGCATTTTTCAGCTATATCCGTAACCTAAAAGGTTGGACCCAGACATGTGCTGAACTAGCTGTGGATGGCATCACACACACTTATCCTGTGAAAATAGTTAACCTATTAGCCGCCAGGTTTGGCGAAAATTTTACCCCCTCCCCCCATCTCCAACAAACATTCCACAAAGCATTCTCTGTACATCTTCCCCACCTTGCATCCCCCAAAGATCAAGTCAATAATGCTCTCTCCAAGGCCAAAAACATAGCCTCTATGGGACCGGATGGCATCCCAGGTTGCGTTTTAAATGTTCCATTAAGTACTCCCTTCAATCACAGCCTGAGTACTGGTTTTGTCTCTCCTGCTGAATGGAAAACAGCAACAGACACCCCCCTTCATAAAGGGGGACACAACAGACCCTGGGAACTAGACTCATAAGCTTAACCAGCCTTATCTGTACAGCCATGGAATGAATCGTCACAGCCCTAATAAATATTGACATACATGATCTCCAAACCCTTGATCCGACACAGTTTGGTTTTGTCAAAGGCAGGTGATGCCTGTTAAACCTGGTAGATTTCTTTGAAAATGTCACTAGAGCCATAGACAAAGGGAAATATGTACATACAGCCTACCTTGACTTCGCCAAGACCTTCAACACAATCCCACCTATGGGCATCATTGATAAACTCTCCCAGTTGAATATCAACCCTTATGGTGTCAGGTGGTTTTCTAACTGGCTCACTGAACGCTAACACTCAAATTAAGTTGCGGCCTTTACCTCAACGAGCAGACTTGTCACCAGTGGGGTTTCCACAGGTGTCAGTTCTGGGCCCCTATTGTTTGAAATATACTTCTCAGAAGTTCAGGCCAAAACAGACAGGGTGTGACTTGCTAGGTTTGCTGACTACCACATGTCATGCCAATATACTTCAAGAGGGATTTACAAAAAACAGTGACTGGTGCCAAAGCCATGGAATCAAACTCAATGCTAAAAAAATGCATCATCCCCTTTGGTAAAAACAATACCCCTGCAGACTATCACATAAATAATAATACCCTACGTAACAACTCAGTAGTGAGAGACTTGGGAACACAAGTCAACTGTAGCCTAAACCTTGATGACCATGCGTCTACTGTGGTAAGGGAAGGCATTCTACGTCACACACCTCATTAGCAAAGGCATTGCCTCAACAGCAAAAGAGGTCATAACATGACTGCACGACCCTCATCAGGCCAATAACAGAGTACAATGCGTCTTTTGGTATGTACCTTACCAGGCACCTGCTGCAACTTGAGAGAACTCAGATTTGTAACCAAGAAAATTCAGGTTCTCAAACATGTCATACACTGTCAGACTGAAGTCACTGTTACTGTAGTCAGTAGCATACAGACTACTTAGATCAGACTTCTGCCTGGCCTAAAGAGCAATCCCAGATCTAAACCTAATGGAAATGCTGCACATCTGCAAGTCAAATGGGACATGGGTCACCTGCTCCAAGTACCTTAACCTGGTCTGTGACATAAATAGGACTTGCTGAAGAGGCAGACAGGCTTTCAATACACATCAAACAAAGCCCCTCTATGACCCTGTTTAAGCATAGCCTGGATGACTGGATGGGAAACCGTAAATTCCTGCTGAGGATTTCACCTATGACCCTCCTAGATATGGGCAGTGGTTACAAACCAAGATCTTGAGTTTAGGCAAGATCCTTTATATATGGTTTCTCTATACTGGGTACATATGACTAGGTTTATAAAGACCTTCGGGCCAATAGTCCAGTAACCACCTATGAACCTATTCATAAATAGCTCTTTGACCATCCTCTTCAAAATCAACTGCTAACCTCTACTCAACATGGCTTCTGACTAGCTCACAGTACAACAGCTATACTATCTTTCACTGAAACTGTCAATAAGGTCGGGAATGCAGGCAAACTTCTCTCATCACAATTCCTTAACCTGTCAAAGGCTGCTGATACTCTCTCTCATACTGAACTTCCACACAAACTATTCATCCTTGGTGTATCACCTTCCTCTCTACAATGGTTCACTTGCTACCTGTCAAACAGACAAGCAGTAAAGTGGCTAGGCTCCTATTTCCCATACTTCCCTAACATCACACGCATCTGTCAAGGCTCCATTCTTGATCTGCTACTCTAACATTTTCAAGAATGATCACCATACTTCTTGTCAACGTTGCTTATTCAGTATGTAGATGATTTGATTATAATGTGTTCATCATAATTTTCTGCATCTTCAACAAGTAGCTTCTACTTAATTCCCAAGAAAACAATGCTGCTTCTGTTTAATTCAAAACTATTACCCAGACAAAACCAGGTTCAAGATCCTTTCCCTGAACAATACAGAATTTGAAATAATCAAATCACACAAAACTACTGGGCATGACTACAGATGGTAATCTTACATTTGACTTTCATATCCACAACATTATTAAAAAAAAAAATCAGTAACCAGGAATCCTATACAGGCATAAACACAGTTTCTAATGAACGCTACTAAAACTACACTTGCAACTATGTACCTTTTATCCAGTCATATGTATGGAGCTCATATCTTTACCAACCTTAAAATCTGATTAAAAATAAAACTTTAATCATGTTACAATAAAATAATTTGCAAACAGTACATCATATATGGCTTCAACTACCACAACATCTTGCAGCCTGCCCTGTCTCAGCCCTGTCCTCCACTCCTAACTCCCCAAAAGACCCCTATGATCAGAGGATAAACTCCTCTCACTAAATAAACCCCAAAAATCTTCTGGGCAAAGTCTCTATTTATGCTTTGCAGCTAAAAGCTGGAATTTTGTACCATTTTCTATCAGATCGAATGCAAACCAGCCCACATTTAAACAGACACCCAGGGCACTCCAATTCAAATCTTGTCTCTGCTCTTAGACTAACCCATGCCAAAACTCATCACCTCTACATCTCTCTCTCTCTACTGCTGCTACTAATCCTATCATGTCTCTCCCACTCTATCCAACCTATCCACCCCTTTTTCATTCCCATGTTACACCATTTCCCCTAACACCATTCCCCACAATTTACGCAATTTTACCTTCTCACTTCCTTTCTTTCAGTCTTTACATGTCACTACATTTGACCATTAAAGCATTACAAAACTGACCTACTTACAACTTTATATTATGCTATGTGCACAAATTTCATTACTGTTGCAACTTAGTGCTGTTTATGTAACTTGTGCATAACCTGTATTATTACCATTTTTTGTTGCATCTGGAGCTTTACTACCTGGACCTGCATTGAAAATGGGTATGCTTGGCCCAGTCAGACTTTCCTGGTAAACGAATATGAATAAATTTTCCCAAAACCACACATCAGACATGTATACAGTTATCTGTCGTTTGAGTATAAAGGCAAGGAGGAGATATTTACGCACATCTATCTGTAAAGACAGATAGATTTAGACATATATATATATATATATATATATATATATACACACACACACATATATATATACATATATATATATATATATATATATATATACACACACATACATACATATATATGTGTGTGTGTATATATATATATATATATATATATATATATACATACATATATATATATAAATATACATGTGTTTGTGTGTGAGATATGTGTGTGTGTGTGTGTGTGTGTGTGTGTGTGTGTGTATGTGTGTATGTATGTATGTATATGTATATATATATATATATATATATATATATATATATATATAGATATATATATATATAGATATATATATATATAGATATATATATATAGATATATATATATAGATATACATACACACACATACAAATACAAGTGTGTCTGTGTGTATCTATATGATTTGGGTCCCCTTCAGTAGATCGAACTTTTAAATGTTTGAAGACGATATGGCCGAGACCATAACCTCGAACATTTAAAGTCCGAACGGACTGAATAGAGATATGCGTACAGAGTGGAATGGGAAGATTTACCATTTCCGCAATGTAGTGCGATCTCGGAGTTGGTATATTTAAATAAGGGGAGTGCGGTGGGGTGCAGGGGGACTACCCCCCCTGCTACAGCAGTTTAATTTTGTTTTTTTGTTTTTTCTTTTTTTCCTTCAGTGTCCGAACTATTACAAGTTCGAACATATGGTCTCGGCCATGCTTGTTTCGAACTTGTAATATGTTCGATTTACTGACGTAGATCCATAATATATATATATATATATATATATATATATATATATATATAATAGAGTTAAATATGGACAGACAGATATCTACATAGATACAGATCTTAGTTTTCATTTTTTTTGTTTGTGTGCAAGTACTCTCTTTTAGATGTATAAAGCTGGTTTTACTTAATGTAGGTAGTTTTGCTTTTTTAAATGCCCATATGCCTATGAAACTGTTGGTTCACTGAGTCCAGACCTGCATACGGAGGCAGTTACAAATTGTATTTTTCAAATACTATACTACTCTTAGCCTGGTATTTCAGGAGTGGTAAAGGCAACCTTAGAAGTGATACTAACATTTAACTCTCCACAAGAGATGTTATGCTTTTACTGGCAAAGTGGGTGCTTGTCATTTTGACTGAAAGCAACATGGGTCTCTACTCTCCTGTTTTCCAATTCACAACGGCATGTAAGAACATGAGACAAACTGAATAATCTTAATGAAATAAGCCTGCAACAACTGTGCATACAAAAGCATCCCTTGACCAAGTTGTAACAGTCCACCTAATTGTATAAAGCAACTACCTGCATTTCTGACTTTGGTTGTGGTGATACAGAAGCGTGACCACTACAATGCAATGAGAAGTTGGCAGTCTTGTGTACTACTTTTCACCTGCTCAGTCCTGTCCTGTTGTCAGAACTTGCCAAGAGTTTTGCTCTTTCACTATTTGGATATCTTGGTTACAGGTTTTGTACTCTCTTGGCTTACACCTGTAAAAGGTCATTTCTGTTAGGCATAGTTAGCATACCTCTCAACCACTTATTGCAAGAAATCTGGACAAAGCCTGACAAAATGGGAGGTACAAGGGTCCAAAAATAGGGACAGATTTTAAACATTGCTCTTATAAACTTAGAATGTTGGTAGAGTAACAGGGTTTGTGTTAATATACATTTTTGTGAACATTTTGAAGTCTGAAACTCAAATGTACATGATTATTTAGTGACTTCACATCTCAGATCATCCCACTGTCTTGCCAGAAAATCACAAATTTTAAATCAGGAGTAGACCAAAAACATGAGTCAAAAATCTGGACATTCTACAAAAATCTGTACAGTTGAGAGGTATGAATTCAGATGATAGAACAAAATACAAGTAATATCTGGTGAACAAACTGGATACTATCCAATCCTAAATTCAACTAATTGCACATCATCAGAAAATTCACTCAACTCCATAATAAAAAAAGAGCTGGAGAAAAGAGTTTGACAGTGGTACCAGTGTCTTCTGTGTGGAGGCATACGTGAATGGGGCGTGCCTTCATTGAAGGTTGTGCGTCAGGGCTGGTAACCCGGTACATAAAACTCCACTACCAATCATTAGCGGACTGGAGTTCCGCTGTGGCGACCCCTAACCGTGAAAAGCCGTAAGACACAAACAAAAACCAGGACTACATGAGGAGAGTTGGCTCCAGAAATGACGGCTGGCCGATTACTATGGGAACGCTATCACCAAAGATGTTGGCACCTGCTGTTTAAGTTAGGAGCCTGTAATGTAAAGGTCTGCTATGGCACCCATCATGAAGGCAGTGGGAAATGTCAATGATAAAATGGGAGATAGTGACAGAAGCACAAAATAATAGAGTGCTCAGACGTACATATGAATAGGTACATATAGCCCTGGCCCGGTTCCCTGGGCTGGACTAATGAACTGTGATATATTAAACTTATTAATGAATTGATTAATCTCCCAATAATACATAGTTTCAGGTGTTCAGATTAGACATGTTTTATAGTTCCAAAGCTGAGTGTAAATTAATTTTATTCCCCTATGGATTAAAGTCAAAATGAAAATAAACATTACATCTTTTTGGTTGGTGACTTGAATAACGACACCAGGAAATGCCCATCCCTACTTCCCCAATGATGAAGCATGCTCTATTACCACAGCTGCCACTGTACTTACACCAGAATAGTGCAGAACAAAACATGAAAGGCTTTAAGCAGAAATAAGCTAAACAAAGCCCTGGCTATAAAGTGCAGATCCATAATGCAATGAAAGATGTCCCACAAACTCAGACAGTGTGGGCCACTTAAGACTGCAGCTTCCTGACAGTCTTCATAACATTGGCCAATGTCATGAGCAGAGGCTATCTCAAGGGCAAAATATTTACCACCCTAGGTGTTTCTATCTCAAAGTATAGCTACATCTTTGTTATTTAAGAATTCAGAAATCAGTCTCGCTGACTGGAAGGCGCAGGGCTGTCAATATAGAGCAAGACACAGTCTGTCATTTCTATCAACTATTTAAGTGCTACATTATTTTTTCAAAGTATCACTGCTTTGCAAATCATCTCTGAGTTTTGGAGAATGATACAGTTTATCAAAGTGGCACAACAAAAGTACTTTTTACACATCTGATTTTTCATTAATTCCATGAAACACAATCCATGGCAGCTTAGTACAGGTTCATCTTTGGTTGCAATTTTACTGCCACCAGAAGTGAGGATTAATATTTGAAATACATCCAATGTGCACACAACACAGTAACTTTGCCCATTACTTTCTGCAGAGGGACTGGGTTTTACAGCAGGACGTCTGAAGTATAAATAGTTGGAAAGGCTAGCGTAAAGAAGGGCTCACATACATTCTTACTGGGCAGCTTCTATGGATAAGAAGATAGACAGTGTGCTTAGTGATACAAATAGTTGCCTATGTGGCAGATGCTGGTCTAAGCAAAGTAAAACAAAGTCACGTATTAGTACCACGCCATATTAACAAGCCTGGCTTCCTCACAAAGGAACCGTCATCGACTAATGAAGAGTAATTTAGACACCAGGCCTAAGCAAGTCTTGTGGACTCCGTCAAGGGACTAAAAACAGTGGCATTTGTCAAACCGTGTAATTGCATGTGCATCGTTTAGTGAGCCTGCCACCTTTCCTACAGCAGACTGTTTAGAACACTCCAAATATAACAGAACACAAGCCTCAAAATATTCCACTGAATGCAAGAACTTTTCAGATAGCAACCTTCCAAGCACAATTACACAGCCTGCACCACAGGTACTTGGAACATTTTCATCCTCTGAAATGAGGATCATACATGAAGTAGTTATTTAAAAATAAAGGAAGCAAGGCCTCAGGGAACCTTCACTTCACATGTAGTGCTTTTATAGAGCCACAAGGTAGCCGTTTTATAACTCTTCCCTGAAGTACAAACACCGCTGGACTCTTTCAACAGTAATGCATTCTACCTGCAGTTTACCAACTGCTGCTACACAATACAGTCCTCAAAAGCGATTTTAATTTATTTACTTTCTTTGCAACAAAAAGAAAAAAAAACTCTTACACAAAACTGACTACAAGAAAAATTTGCAACTGATGTTAGTAAAAACAGGCCTACTTTTTAGGCAAGAAGGTGTAATTAAAAGATTTAGTTTGTCCATGGTTACTGGCTATGTAACACTGCAGAATATGAGCAAAGAGAACATTTGAAAATAAATTCATGGGAAAACGATTTATATACAGTTAAACAATTTTCACAGCTCATCAATGTCCATATTTCTGAGCCTTGCACACTATGGGGTGTTGAGAAGGCATATAAACCACTCATATGGTGCATTTAAACATAATCATATATTAAAGTCCAACAAACGTTAGTTTCTATATTACTCAGAAGTACACATTTTCAGAGCAAAGGCACATTGTTACATATATTTCAAAAGACAGCTCACTTTGACAAACTGCTGCCATATTACATGCATCACAACTGAACTAGTAAGCAAAGCAATTTTCAGAGCTTATGCATACAATTCTCTTGCAAGAGTGTAAAATAATAAATGATCAATTATCCAAATGGCAAAGGCCAAAACACAAAATATTGTGATGTCAGGTCTACATTACAAGACTGAAACTTTAATCGAATAACCGAAACCTAAAAATCTTGAATGGCCGAGTTAACCCAGGGAAACACTTCCCTTGGCCATTATGTGGATTATGCCCTTTTCTCCAATTTGGAGAGATCTTGGAGCTGGTATATTTAGTTAGGGGGGTGCGGGGGGCACAGCCCCACATCAGGGGGGGGGGGGGTTGAATCCCCCCACTTGATTTGGGATTTAAAGTTGTTTTTTTTTTTTTGATGCGGCCAAGAGAAGTGTTTCCATGGGTTAAATCAGCCTTTCAAGATTTTCAGGTTTTGATATTACCAGACAGTACAGTTGTGTACACTTACCGTAAAATGTAGACGTTCGAGTGTATTCAATGTTACAGTCATTACATTTGGGTAATCCTTTATCTCCCTGTAAGCTATGATGTTCATTGTGTTATACTGCTGCAGTCATTACACTTGGGTTATCCTGCCATCAGGCGGTCCTGCAGTCGGCCAGAGTTCCAAAGTCTTGGTCCGGCGTCGGTTGCTGTCGCTTCTTCCCTGATGTCAGTGCGCCAGGGGTATATAAGATGCATCCAACACCATTTTCTTCAGTCTTTCTTGCCGCGTGGTGCCTGAAGCAAAAGCAGTTCGCAAGTGCCAGTCGGCCAACTCCTGAGATTTTCGAAGTTGAATTTCAGATCCGAAGTCTTCAATAAAGCTAAGTACCCCATTGGGGAAACTTTTTTCTTGCCTCAGACCGATGTCGGAAAAAGTTAATAATTGTATTTCATGTGGGAAGCAAATACCTCATAAGGACTTCCACTCTTACTGTATTCCATGCTTAGGCCCTGATCACGACGTCACTAGTTGTCGGTTTTGTGCCAGATTTAACAAATGCACTATAAAATGACGTTTTGACTTTGCTTTGCACTACTTTGGCCGAAGGTTCAATTATACAATGCTGTCGGAACAACCGACGACCGCAATTCATAAAAAACGCAAGGACAAGGATAAAGACAGGCATCCAAGGTCCAAAACCGACGACTAAGCCTCTTCTAGGCCAGTCGTCGGTTCTCAGTAAGGTGCTTTTGCAGCCCCTGACACCCGCTACCTCAGAGCCACAGGCCGCCTCAGACTCCCACGTGGAGACAACTAGGCCTCTGGAAACTCAATGTATTGGGCGTACGGAAACTAATCCCTCAGATGGGTCCGGAGCCGCTGAGCAGGCATCGGCTTCTGAGGGTGTTTTCAGACCTTCACAACTTACCATTAAAGCAACAGCCAAGACAAAAACACCATTAAAGACAAAGAAGCAAGTACAGCATTCTCCTGGACAGTCCTCCATGTCCAAGAAACAGATGCTCAAAATGGCCGAAGACCTCATTACTCTAATCAGGGGTTCCCATCCCCCTCCTGAGAAAAGGCCTAGGCAGGATACAGACTATGATTCCTCTGATCAGGTTTCCATTTCCTCTGATTCCTCTTCAGACCAGGGATACTCTCTACCCCCCTATGAGGACTCTGATGCTGAAGAATCTATCCCTTCAGCCTCTCCTCCTGAGGATTACTCTCTTGGGGAAACTTTACATACCATGAGGGAGCATTTCCATTGGGAAAGTCAGGATTATTCAGAATCCAAGAAAAGGCTCAGGGACTTCCTTTTATTGCCTCAGCACAGGCTCCTTGCTATTCCGCCTGTGTTAGATGTTGTGGATGATGTGTTCTCTGAATCCATCTTATCTCCTGATCTTTACCCCCTGCACCAGCCAAACCAGATAGGTACTATAGAGTCCCTGACTCTCACAAGTTTCTTTATAAAAACCCTTCTGCTAACCCAGAAACCATTTCCCAGGGTCCCAAAGGGGTTAAGGCTTCCATTGCAAAAAATCCAGTCCCCTCTGACAGAGAATCTAGAGCACTGGATAGATGGGGGAAGAAAGTTTACACTTCTGCAACTTTAGCAGTAAGGGCTTTGAATTGCCAGTTTCACATGCTTAAGTACCAACATGATTTAATGGCTCAGTTAAAACAGAAAATGCTTACAAGCTCAGAAGCTCCTGACTATAAAGAAATGCAGGATTTATTGCATGCAGTTGAACAGGTGGGAAAACATACTCTGCAATGTGGTTTTGATTCTTTAGAGGCCTCCTGTAGAACCGCAGTTACAGGTTCTGTGATTCGAAGACATGCTTGGTTAAAAGAACAGAGTTTACCTGATCATGTTAAGGCAAAATTATTGGATGCTCATGACACATTGTTTGGTGTTAAGGCAGAAGAGGTGTTAAAGAAAATGGAGAATAAAGCTAAATCTATGCAAACAGTCAAAGATTTCTTACAGGTACAGCCACCTCGATTTAGCAGAAATTGTTTTTTTCCAGTGTCAGACAGGCCACAGAGAGGCAGATACAGACGCCCAAGAGGCAGATCTCAACCCCAAGGCTCTAACAGACAACGACAGTGGGGTACCTCAACCCCAAAAGGAGGTGAGGACAAATCTCAACCATACAGGAAACAGTCCCAATGACTTCCCCCTTCATACGCCAAGCACTTCCCTTTTGACAGCACCCTTAGGGGGAAAACTAGCACTTTTTTATCAAAATTGGCAAACAATCACCCAAGACAAATGGGTTCTGAATATTGTGTCTCAAAGTTACAGGTTCCACTTTCACACTTTACCAAGGCTAAAAGGAATGCCAAACCTGCCACAAAATCAATGGGCAGAGGCTCAAAAACAAATAGCCCTTATGGACATGAGAGCTATTCAAAAAGTACCACAACAGGAACAAGGACAAGGATTTTACTCAAGACTCTTCCTGGTCCCCAGAAAGGACAAAGCCTGAAGACCATACTAGACCTTTCAACTCTAAATACTTACCTGGATGTTCCGAAATTCAAAATGTTGACACTACAGCAGCTTCTTCCCATGCTGGGCAAGAAGGCTTGGATTGTTACTCTGGACCTCAAAGAGGCATACCTGCATGTCCCTATCAGACAAAATTGCAGAAGATACCTCAGATTCAAAGCTGGTACAATGCACTACCAATTCTCTGCACTGCCCTTTGGCTTATCTATTGCGCCCAGGGTCTTTACAAAGTGCCTGGCACCAGTAATTGCATTTTGCAGACAAAAAGGAATTCAAATATATCCATATCTGGACGACTGCCTCATTCAAGCAGAGACAAAGGACATTCTTCTAAAGCATCTGGCGTTTGTAAAAAAGTTGCTAATTTCTCTAGGGTACACAGTAAACGAAAAGAAGTCAAAACTAGTGCCCTCACAACAGATAATATTCCTGGGTGCCAGCTTAAATACAATGGCCCAGATGGCTTATCTCACACCAGACAAACAAGGACAACTGACTCTATATTTTCAACTAATGGCAAAAAAGTCCCATCTACCTGCAAGAAAAATTCTGCAGGCCCTGGGATTCATGGCATCCTGCATATTATTAATTCCATATGCCAGACTGCATATGAGGAAATGGCACAGGCATGTCACCTCAACAAGGGTCAGCCTTTCACTCTACCCACAGCCAGGCAGACACTAACAACAGATGCTTCGGACTACGCCCGGGGAGCACACATGGCAGGAAAATGTATTCAGGACAAGTGGACTACAGACCAAATGCATCTTCACATCAATCAAAAAGAGATGTTGGCTGCTCAAAATGCCCTAACAGCTTTCAAGGACCTTCTGCATCCAGGACATTTATTATTAAAGACAGACAGCACCACAGTAATGTGGTACATAAACAAGCAAGGGGGCACTCATTCTTACGCAGGCAAGCCAGGACCTTGTGGAACACAGCTCTAACTTATCAAGTTCATCTGCAAGCACAATTCCTGCCAGGAAAGAAAAATACTCTGGCAGACGATCTAAGCAGAAATATCATGGACCCTCATGAATGGAAACTGAATCCACAAATCTTCAGCATGGTAACGCAAAAATGGGGATGCCCAGACATAGATTTTTTGCCTCCCCACTGAATTGCCAACTACAAAAATTCTGCACAAGGACTTATCACACACAAGCATGGAAAGTGGATGATCTCTCGTTCAGCTGGAAAAGCCTAAATGTTTATGCCTTCCCACCTCTGCCTCTCCTTTCAAAGGTACTCCTAAAAGCCAGACAAGAAAAAACACAGATGATCATGATTGCTCCAGACTGGCCACGCCAGCAATGGTACTCAGTCTTAAAGAACTTAGCTCAAGGCCCACCATGGATTTTGCCTCAATTTTCACACCTTCTAACTCAAGAAAACAATCAGATCCTGCATGGTCAGCATGGCAGATTCATTAGTCAAACAGGCAACACCTCTCTCTAAAGCTGTTATGGATGTCATTTTTGGAGGCCAGGAGGCCTATCACCAGGAAATCTTACTCAGAAAAATGGAAGAGATTCTGCGCCTGGAACCAGGCTCAAAGCCTTGACCCTCTTGTCCCAAACATTCGTCAGATTTTACAATACTTAACTGAGATGCTGGACAAAGGCCTTTCCTTCTCATCAATTAAGATCCACGCCTCTGCTATTTCAGCACATTACAACACGGATCCTCCTTTATTCTCTCATCCCTTGCTAAAGCAGTACCTCAGAGGGGCTAAAAACATAAGACCGCCCTGGAGAGCACCAACACCAACTTGGGACCTCAATTTTGTTTTGGAAAAACTGACCCTGCCACCTTTTGAGCCAGCCAATACAGCCGATCTAAAATTTTTATCATGGAAAACAGCTCTGCTCCTGGCAGTAACTTCATCACGAAGAGTCTCAGAGCTACAGGCATTAATGGCAGTGGAACCTTTTATAATTTTTCATCAGGACAGGGTTTCTTTAAGGACAAACGCTACCTTTATGCCAAAGGTGGTATCTAGTGTGGCTCTTATCCAAACCATCCATTTACCAACTTTTTATCCAAACCCCCACAATAAAGGGGAGAAACTTCTGCACTCTTTGGACATGCACAGGCAGCTACACTTCTACTTGGACAAAACAAAAGCTTTCAGGAAAACTGAGCAACTGTTTGTAGCATATGCTGCAGGATCACAGGGCAAGGCTACTTCAAAGCAGACTAATCTCCAAATGGATAGGACACTGCTACATACAGCATGGGAAATCTGTCCCTAATAACATTAGGCCACATTCTACCAGAGCAACAGCCACTTCAACAGCCTTTCTCAGAGGAGTACCAACCAAGGACATTTTGGAGGCTGCAACTTGGAGTTCAGTGCACACCTTTACCAAGTATTACCACTTGCCTCTTTACTCTAAATCCAGAGCAGGATTTGCCACTGCAGTTCTGCAGGGCCTCATAGCCAATCCTAACTCTTTATAGACCAGCCACCCAACCTCAGCTTTGGGATTCTACCCAAGTGTAATGACTGCAGCAGTGTAACACGATGAACATAGTACAGTTTTGTACCTACCATAAATGTAGATGTTCAAGTGTTCACACTGCTGCAGTCCAGGTTACCCTCCCTCCATCACCTCTGTCCTAGCTGGACTTATCTATACCTTTCTATCCTATATAACCTTTGTGGTGTATTTGCTTGTAACTGAAGGTATTGTTTTCTATTTTACATATATGTTTTATTAGCAATATGTATTGCCTACCTACTTTGGGGCACCTGACATCTGGGGCAAGAAAAACTGAAGAAAATGGCGTTGGATGCATCTTATATACCCCTGGTGCACTGATGTCAGGGAAGAAGCGACAGCAACCGACGCCTGACCAAGACTTTGGAACTCTGGCCGACTGCGGGACCGCCTGACTGCAGGATAACCCAAGTGTAATGACTGCGGCAGTGTGAACACTCTAACATCTACATTTATGGTAGGTACAAAACTGTACTTTTTGCAGAATGCTTAATAAAGGGTTTGAAATCCCTGGTTATAGATGGTAGTGTGGAACTGGATAACTACATTTGTTGGCTTGATATTTGTCTGCCGTATTACTGTTGGTGATATTTTAGTCCTGTGTGTTTGTGTGCGTGTGTGTGTTTGCGCGCGCGTGTGTGTGTATGTATGCTTTGGTAGTTATACATACTCAATTCTTGGATTTCAGTCCTCAGTATCCTAGTACAACTGTTTTTATTTACTGTTTAATTCAAGTTCATAAGATAAACTGAATAAAAACAACAGTTGCTCTGTTCTTTATTTGTTGTTTATAGTGTGACACTTCACGGAATTATTTTTCCTTTTGCTACACTTCACCCTTTCTCCAAATGCTTCTCGCCGAGATTAAAAGAAAAATATATATGTCCTTGCAGGAGATTGTAAACAGCTAGGCCCAAAGGGAATGCAGAGCAATGAAAACCCACACTGCTAATTTTAATTATCACTCAGTTTTGCAATCATAGCCCATATGCTAATTAAAGAAAATTAGCAGAGCCCTGGACACAAGCCAACTATTTTATGCTTTTTTTTTTTTTTCTTTGACCTTGGGAGTTACAGGTTTGAGTATAGTAGCAGAAACCATTTTTCCCTTGGGGGTACAGGTGGGGGTAATTTTTTATCTCTTCTTCATGGGTCTTATGCTCTCCAGAAAATAGCAATATTCTACAAAATAGATTTCCTGTTCTCCAGAAGATAGCAGTCTTTTCTCAAAGAAGGAAAACTCGATCAAATTTGACATTTATTTTCTTCACTGTTGCATGCACAGAAATTGTAAAAGAGCAGGCAGGTTTCATATTCTGTATTGCATATGTATGTACTTATTTTTACATATGGGTTTATGTGTATATAAATTTGTGTGTGTCTGTGTATGTAATTTGTCATGTCCTTCCTGCTTGCCACCACAGACATGTCAACAGAGTCATTACTAGTGTTTTGTAGTCACTGGACTGATATCTATTTTTAATACTTAACCCTTTGGTTTCTCACTTTCAACTTTTACATATATCACAAAAGCTTCAGAGTATGCCAAGCAGGCAATTGAAGCTGACAAACCTTTGTGCAGCCTTGCTAAGTTCCTATTCCAGTGATGGCCACCAGGGGAAAAACACATTTGAGCTGTAGCCTACATTCTTCCTTCGAGCATAAGACAGCTGGCTTTCCAGACTTCTGTTGGGCCTATTTATAAGGTAGACTGACACCGTGTGATGCCCACAACAGCATTTTACTACAGATAAATGCACAAAATGTTCATTTCACTAGCCTGGACTTACAGTACTAGCATTTAGTTCATAGTCTGACTGGCATATGTTTTGTTTTGGTGGAGGGATACTGTACCAAAGCTCATGATGGTGAGTCTGGCACCAAGTGTAGTGACTGTGCTGATAGGCCCATGACCTGTGGTTTCCATGCATTTTTCTGTCTGTGTGTGTTGTAGCAGAAGACAGGTGTATGGTAAGACCCAGACATTGCTAATTGTAGACTGCTTTACATTATTGCCTGCTTATTTTCTACTGTACTAAGTATGTAATGGCATCAGTCATGTGAGATATTTGGGACAGACTGTAGTGGAGGTGGTTACTGTGCCGTTTAGATACACCATGTACAGTTTAAGTACAGCTGTCAAGTAAAACTACAAATTACCTGGTCTTAGAGATAAACCGCGTGCAACTGGCCAGTCAAACTACAAAACACCTGTTCGTAGAGATACACCATATATAATACAACTGGCCAGTCAAACTTCTAATCACCTGTTCATGTATTATTCACATCTTTCAGGCCTCCCTTTAGTAAGGGAGCTGTTTGTCATTTGGGAGCATGAGATGTGGCCATTATACAGAAGACAGTGATGTGGAAAAATGGGCAGTAAAGCACAAAAAAGTACAGGCTTCTCTAACGCGTGAAAGACTGGTGCTCATGCTGGCAAGAGTCTCTGTTTATAGAAGCTGCAAAGAACACTACCTAGATAGCTACTGATTGTACTGTGTATGTAGGACATGTAAGTACGCATTGAACTGGGAGTGGGAAGGCCACTGACAGTGCAGTGTATGTAGAAATTGCACGTCACCATTGAACTGGGAGTGGGAAGTTCACTGGTAGAGCTGTATATGTAGGACATGCACGTACCCATTAAACTGGGAGTGGAAAGGCCACTGGCTGTGTCATGTATGTAGGATGCGCACATACCATTGAACTGGGAGGGGGAAGGCCACTGGTAGTGTCGTGTATGTGGGACGTGGCCACTGGTAGTGTCGTGTATGTGGAACGTGGTCACTGGTAGTGTCGTGTATGTAGGACATGCATGTCCCCATTGAACTTGGAGTGGGTAGGCCACTGGCAGTGCTGTGTATGTAGGAAATGCACATATCCATTGAACTGGGAGTGGCACTTTCTGGTATGATTTTGTGCTTTAACCGGTGGTGGTGAGAGGCAAAGCATGTGAACAAAGGGATCCATAATGTATATGCCGCTGTGCTTTGCACTAGGGACTACAGTAAGGGTGCATTATGGAGAAGGGCAGGAGCTGCAACAATTGTTCCTGCACAGTGCATACACTGCAGAGCTGTTGGGAATATGTGCAGGTTCATCAGGATAGGCAGGTTTGTTACTGTAGTCTGAAGGCGATACTACAGGTATCCAGCAGCTGCAACTTGTATGTGGTTTGCATGTACCTTTATACATATTTGTGTTCCTTTGCTGTCTAGAATTATATGCTGGCACTGTTTTTCCTTCAGCCTTGAGGGTGACACAAGGTGCTCATTCTTACTTGATTTGGTTGTTGGGTACTTTTGGTTATTTTTTGCACCTCTGTATGCAGAGAGATGTGCAGTTGCCCCAGCAAAGTACTGTGACTACATGTACCACTCGTTCATTGCATGGTAGTTAAAGTGGTTATATGGCATATTTTTCATAGGCCATAAATGGCAGAAGTCATCACCTTCCATAAGGTTTTGTAATTCTATAAATAATCCTCGCATTCTGTGAGCTTTCACATGTACATTCAAAGTATGTTTGTGTCACTTGTTACTGTCACTCTGTGAGACATTCAGTAGCCATATACAAGGTTTGTATGCTCATAAGCAAAGCTGCAAGGAATGAGCATTACTGTCTTTCTTCTGAAGCAGTCTGGTTTATGAAAAAAATTGGAGCCCGACATCCAACTCTTATCTTGATTTATAGAATAATTAATTTAGACATCAGTTTTATGTGCAAAATCCTGAAACTCAAACCACTCATGGGAACAATGTAATCAGCATATATGCTGCAGAATTTCTGGATAATTCCCCATCTTTATCAGCTACCCACTGCAGATACATTTAGGAGTGCTCAAATCATAATCGAGCAGCATGCAGTTGTACTGGTGCAGTTATAATGATCTTTTCCAGTATTAAATGATGTTCTTCGTGTTTCACTGTTGCAGTCATCACATTTGGGTTATCTGCTTGCAGTAGCCCTCAGTCGGCCTGATTAACAAAGTCTTGGGTCCTGCGTCAGTTGCTGTCTCTTCTTCAGTGACATCAGGTAGTCATCAACCAGTTAAAATACACACAACCCCTCTATTCGAACAGTGCATACACAGATGATTTTACTGTTTGAGAACAGACATTTTAAAGTTGTTTTTTGTTATCAGAATAGTAGTTTATGTGCATTCTGTAGAAGATTAAGACATTAAATGCTTTTATCGCTCTATGACCATTTGTAACATGTTAAACACCACATTTTTTTCAAGCTCCAATTACTTCAGTGGAGTATGATCTCTAACGAGCTTAGTAAAAGGTAAGAAAACAACAGCATGCTCTTCCATGCAGGTCAGTGGGGAATATTAGATGTTCTTCGTGTTTCATCACTGTTGCAGTCATTACATTTGGGTAATCCTGCTGGCAGGTTGCCCTCAGTCGGCCTGAATTCCAAAGTCTTGGGTCCTGCGTTGGTTGCTGTCGCCCCTTCCCTGACATCAGGTTGTCAGGGGTATAAAAGATGCAGCAGACGCCATTTTCTTTAGTCTTTCTTGCCACGCGGTGCCCGAAGCAGAAGCAGTTCACAAGTGCTGGTCGGCCGACTCCTGAGATTTTCGTGTTCGAGTTTCAGATCCGAAGTCTTCAATAAAGCTAAGTACCCCATTGGGGAAACTTTTTTCTTGCTCCAGACCGATGTCAGAAAAAGTTAATTGTATTTCTTGTGGAATGCAAATACCTCATAAGGATTTTCATTCTTACCGTATTCCTTGCCTAGGCCCTGATCACAACGTTTCTGGTTGTCGGTTTTGTGCTAGATTTAACCAACGCACTATTAAGCATCGGTATGATTTTGCTTTAAACTATTTTGGACGCCGGTTTAATTATCCAGAAATGTCGTCGGATAGCCATCCGACTACCGGAGTTCACAAAAAACACAAAGAAAAGGAAAGAGATAGACAACCGAGGCCCAAAAACTGATGATGAAGCTTCTCCTAAGCCAGTCGCCGGTTCGCCGGTCCTCACTGAGGCGCTTTCGCAGCCCCTGACTCCCACTACTTTAGAGTCGCAGGCCGCTACCGACTCCCACGTGGAGTCAGCCATGCCGCTGGCAACTCAAGGTATTGGAGCCTCGGATATTATCCCTTCAGATGGGTCCGGAGCCGCTGAGCAGGCACCGACTTCTGAGGATGTATTCAGACCTAAACATCTTTACATCAAACCTACTTCAGCTTCAAAGGCAAAAACTAAAGCACCTTCCAAAGTAAAGAACGTGGTCAGGCCTCTATGCCCAAAAAACAGATGCTCAAAATGGCCGAAGACTTGATTACCTTGATCAGGGGTTCCCATCCCCCTCCTGATAAGAGGCCTAGGCAAGAGACTGACTCAATCTTCAGATCAGGTTTCCATTTCTTCTGATTCCTCTTCTGATCAGGAATATTCTCTTCCCCCTATGAGGATTCTGATGCTGAAGAATATATACCTTCAGCTTCTCCTCCAGAGGACTATTCTTTTGGGGAAAACTTGCATACCATGAGGGAGCATTTCCACTGAGAGAGCCAAGATTTTTCAGAATCTAAAAAGAGGCTCAGTGATTTCCTTTTACTACCTCAGCACAAGCCACTAGCCATCCCACCTATGTTAGACATTGTAGATAATGTGTTTTCGGAGTCTAGTCTTACCCCTGACTCCTTACCTCCAGCTCCTTTTAAGCCTGACAGATATTACAGGGTTCCTGATTCTCATAAATTCCTTTTTAAAAACCCTGCTGCAGACCCAGAAACTATTTCTCAGGGTCTCAAAGTAGTTAAGACTTCTGCTGCAAAAAACCCTACCCCCTCTGACAAAGATTCTAGGGCACTGGATAGATGGGGGAGAAAGGTTTATACATCTGCTACCTTGGCTATAAGGGTCTTAAACTGTCAATTTCATATGCTCAAATATCAGCAACATGTCATGGCATTGCTTAAACAGAAAATGTTGTTAAACTCTGAATGTGCAGAAAACAAGGAAATGCAGGATTTATTGCATGCAGCTGAACAAGTTGGAAAGCATACTTTGCAATGTGGTTTTGATTCTTTAGAGGCCTCCTGCAGGGCAGCAGTTACAGGTTCTGTAATTAGGAGGCATGCTTGGTTAAAGGAACAAAATCTGCCTGATCATGTTATGCACCTTTACAGCATGATACTTTGTTTGGTGTTAAGGCAGAAGAGGTGTTAAAGAAAATGGAGGACAAAGCTAAATCTATGCAAACAGTTAAAGATGTTTTACAAGTACAGCCACCTAGGTTTAGTAGACACTGGCCAACAAAGAACTGGTCCTTTCCTGTGTCAGACAGACCTCAAAGGGGCAGATCCAGACGCCCTAGAGGCAGACCCCAGGCGCAAGGTTCATACAGGTCAAAGCAATGGGGGGCTTCTACCTCCAAAGTTGTAGAAGACAAATCACAACCATACAGGAAACAGTCCCAATGACCTCCCCCTGCCTGCACCAAGCACTTATCTCCTGGCAGCACCCATAGGGGGAAAATTAGCACTTTTTTCTCAAAATGGGCACATTATAACCCAGGACAAGTGGGTCCTAAATATCATGTCACAAGGCTACAAGTTCCATTTCCATACCCTGCCAAAGGCAAACGGCTGGCCAGATCTGCCAAAAAATTAATTGGCAGAGGCACAAAAACAAGTCTCATTCCTCATGGACATGGGGCCCATTCAACTAGTACCAGAGCAACAGCATGGACAAGGATTTTACTCAAGACTGTTCTTGGTACCCAGAAAGGACAAGACCTGGAGGCCAATACTGGAACTATCTATTTTGAACACATTCCTGGATATACCAAAATTCAAGATGTTGACTTTGGAGCAGCCTCTGCCCATGCTGGGCAAGAACACTTGGCTTGTGACTTTAGACCTAAAGAGGCATACCTGCATGTTCCCAGTCAGACAAATATGCAGAAGATACCTCAGATTCAAGGCTGGCTCAATGCATTACCAATTCTCTGCACTGCCCTTTGGCTTATCTACTGCGCCCAGGGTCTTTACAAAGTGCCTGGCACCAGTAACTGCATTCTGCAGACGAAGAGGAATACAAATATATCCTTACTTGGATGACTGTCTAATTCAAGCAGAGAACAAGGACATTCTTCTACAGCATCTGGCATTTGTGAAAAGACTTCTAACATGTCTAGGGTACACAGTCAACGAAAATAAATCAAAACTAGTACCCTCTCAAGAGGTAATATTCCTGGGTGCAAGCTTAGATGCAACTGCCCAGATGGCTTATCTCACGCCAGACAAAAATGTTGGCAACAAAGGCCCAGTTATCTGCAAGAAAAATTCTGCAGGCTTTGGGCTTCAAGGCATCCTGCATCCTACTAATTACATATGCAAGACTGCATATGAGGAAACTTCAATGGTAACTAAAAAGTGTTTGGACTCAAAATTGCCACACCCTGGAGACTATGATTACTCTCATTCCATGCCTGCAACAGGAGTTTTGATGGTGGGCAAAGGCTTGTCACCAAAACAAGGGACAGCCATTCACATTACCCCCAGCCAGGCAGACACTAACAACGGATGCATCAGATTATGTCTGGGGGGCCCACATGGCAGGAAGATGCATTCAGGGCACATGGACCTCAAACCAAATGCAGCTACATATCAATCAAAAAGAAATGCTAGCAGTTCAAAATGCCCTGACAGCCTTCAAGGACTTACTTCATCCAGGACAACTACTGATAAAGACAGACAACACCATGGTCATGTGGTATATAAACAAGCAGGGGGGCACACATTCTTACCCCCTTTGCAGACTAGCCATTACTTTGTGGGAAACGGCATTGACTTACCGAGTACATCTGCAGGCACAATTCCTGCCAGGAAGGAAAAATACTCTGGTAGATGAACTAAGCAGAAACCTCATGGATCCCCACGAGTGGCACCTGGATCCACAAGTCTTCAGCAAGATAACAAGGAAATGGGGATGCCCGGACATAGATCTATTTGCCTCCCCTCACAACTACCAACTAAAAAGATTCTGCACAAGGATTTATCACAAACAAGCATGGAAAGTGGACGGCCTATCTTTCAGCTGGAAAAGCCTATCAGTATATGCATTTCCCCCTCTGCCTCTCCTCCCCAAGGTTCTCCTAAAGGTCACACGGGAGAAGCCAAAGATGATACTGATTGCACCACACTGGCCCCGCCAGTACTGGTATCCAATATTAAGGAGCTTGTCTCAATGCCCATCTTGGACCTTACCTCAAATACCTCATCTACTGTCCCAGCAAAACAGTCAGAATCTTGCACAGCCAACTCAGAACTTTAAACCTGAGAGCATGGCGAATAATGTAGTCATACAAAACACACCTCTCGGTAAAGCTGTGACGGATGTCATTTTGGAAGCCAGAAGGCCTACTACTAGAAAATCTTATGCTGGAAAATGGAAGAGATTCTGTGGTTGGAACCAGGCACAAGGAACTGATACAGTGGTGCCAAATATTCCTCAGATTTTGCAATATTTAACTGAGATGATGGACAAAGGCCTATCTTTTTCATCTATTAAAATTCATGCCTCTGCCATTTTGGCTCATTACAATGTAGAGCCACCAGTCTTTTCTCATCCCTTATTAAAGCAGTACCTTAGAGGAACCAAAAATTTAAGACCTCCAAGGAGATCACCAATGCTTGCATGGGACCTCAACTATGTCTTGGAAAAACTCACCCTGCCTCTTTTTGCACCAGCTGCTACTGCTAATATAAAGTTTTTATCTTGGAAAACAGCTCTGCTCCTAGCAATAACTTCTGCAAGATGAGTCTCAGAGCTACAGGCACTCATGGCTGTGGAACCTTTTTTAATTTTTTACCCAGACAGGGTCTCTCTGAGGACAAACCCAACATTTATGCCTAAGGTGGTGTCCAGTGTGGCTCTCAGCCAGACTATTCATCTGCCAACCTTTTATCCAAATCCACAGAACAAGGGGGAGATAATTCTGCTTTCTTTAGACGTACGCAGACAGCTTAGATTCTAGTTGGACAGAACCAAAGTTTTCAGAAAGACAGAGCAATTACTAGTGACATATGCTGCAGGATCACAAGGAAAGGCTATCTCAGAGCAGACTATTTCAAAGTGGATAGGCCACTGCATTTGTTTATGCTATTCACACCATGGCAAGCCAGATTAAAAAATCCTCTATGTACTGCCCAACACTGAAGTTTCATTACCCCAAATATAAAGGAGAAGCTACGATTCAAACGTAGCAACTACACCTTCCATCTTCCACAAGAATGCAGGACAGCGAAGAACTCAAATTCTTATCTCTCAAAGTACTGGAGAAGCTGCATAGAAGAGAAAAAAAGATTTATGCCAGTGTACGCAATATGCAGGAGCAGGGAATACACAATAACTGCGCACTCAGCTTCTTGTGATCTGCTGATGATAGCAGCAGGGGGACAAAACAAGCTATAGAAACAAACTATGGTCAATTGTATTTCAGATTCTACCATCTTAACAGCTCAACTTGTGTGCCTGTGGGATATGGGAGTGACCACATAGATTTAGATGGCTCAACCAGTTCAGCAGCTTGTGGACGGGAAGCAAGAACTATGCAATTTCAACTACTCCTCCTTAAGTCTAGGAAGTGACCTCCCCAAAGGCAGTCAACATGCTTCAGGTAGTGAGACTGCTTGGAATGTGTGTTGCTCAAAAGAACTGCATGCAATACACACTGCAGCTAACTACTATATGGAATGGGAAGTTAATAGTACATATAAAAAATGCATTCCCAAAGATGACATAAAAATAGAGTGCCGGGTGTCTTCATCATAGTTCTTGTCAAGTTAAACTAGGACTCACCCATCAGCTGTCTCCCCTACTCCTCCTGATTGCCCACTGGAGGATTAGCCCAGCCAGAAAGCATGATATGTCTGGGAAAGAAGGAAGGAAAGAACACCACTAACGGTAAATGTTGTAGGGCCCAAAAACAGAAAAAAAGCAGGACCATGAATTAATTCAATATACAGCACGGACTAGTACTACTCTTGCATTACATTACTGCACTCGCCATTTACCTGCTCCCTGTCAACAAATTATCAGGGACAGTAAATAAATCAAAGGCAGAGAAAAGCAGCAACTCCAGAAGGAATAAGAATACAGAAAACAGACAATGTTGCATCTCACAAAGGCACTTCAGAAGGAGATACAGCTGGCGCTGTGTTTACTATCACATAATGAGAAGCCATCGGTACTTTGACAATCATAAACAGAAATTCTTTCTTGAATGAAATAGTAAGAAATGCAAATAATGAAAAGTTAATCAAGCCATCAATACCTTCCCTTCCAAAAAGTACATTCTGGGATTAGACTAGTTAATATATATTTTTTTTTTTTTTTTTAGTGAAACATTGGGCACACATCTAGGAATATAGTCCAAATGTGCCAGGACAAGTCAGAGTGGGGCTTGGAGCTACCAGCAGAACTCCACCACATACAACTGGGGGACGTGGGGGGGCATAACATGTTGGTATTGTAGCTGGTTGAGCAGTACAGAAACAACAACACAATGAACATGAAACTAGATTCCAAAGCAGACTGACTTGGTTAAAGTTGTAGCTGAAGGTTCATAATAGAAAAAAAATTAGAAAGAAACTCCAATTAAGTTGTTGTACTTATTCCCAGACACAATGACAGCAGCAGTAAAACATGGGAAAACACCAGCAACAATACCAAGAAAATGCTGGAAAAAAAAAAAAAAAAACAGTTACAGCTGCTTATCTTCCCTATAAAGAATGGCACACATCTCTTGTCTTACTACTGTTAATACCATCACTGCTTATGTAGTATGATTTAGTTAACAAGGTTTGCCTGCCATAACTAATGTCTAATATGGCTTCAGTTAATGTGGCTTAGTGGTTGGAAAAATAACAGCATGACAAGCTATACAAGTTAGGAATGCAAATACAACAAGCGCACCATGCAAAAAGTACAGTTGTGTACACTTACCATAAATGTAGATGTTCGAGTGTATTCACTGTTGCAGTCATCACACTTGGATTATCTGCCTGCAGGTAGCCCTCAGTCAGCCCGAATACCAGAGGCTTAGTATTTCTGCTTCAGATGTTGTCGCTTCTTCCATGTCGTCAGTGGTATAAAAACAGGCAGCCGACACCATTACATCAATTTTTCTTGCCCCAAATGTCAGGAGCCCCCAAACAGGGAGCTAGTATATAGTGGGGAAAACACCACCAGTAAAAAGTAAATACCAATACCAGTAGAAATGGCCATAGAGAGGAGAGATAAAGAGGTAGAGAAAACCAGGGGGGTGGAGGGAGGGAAACCAGGACTGCAACAGTGAATACACTTGAACATCTACATTTAAGGTAAGTGTACACAACTGTACTATGTTCTTCGTGTTTCACTGTTGCAGTCATCACACTTGGGTTGATTCCCAAAGCTGAGAAAGGATGGAGGCAGTCAAGAAGAGTTGGGGCTGGCTGGTTTGCCTTGTAAGACTGCTGTAGCAAATCCTGTCCTGGATTCGGAAAAGATAGGCAGGTGGTAACGCTTGGGGAAGGTGTGTACAGAACTCGAGGTTGCAGCTTCCAGAATGTCCCTGGTAGGGACTCCCCTGAGAAATGGTGTAGAGGTAGATGTAGCCCTAGTGGAATGTGTTCTGACCCCCTGAGATGTTGGTTTTCCATGGTGCTTGTAACGGAAATGGATGCAGTGTGCTATCCATTTGGAAATGGTTTGTTTAGAAATGTTCTTGCCCTCTGCCCCTGTTACAAAGCTGACTAGCAGCTGGTCAGATTTTCTGAAAGGCTTAGTCCTATCAAGGTAGAACCTGAACTGTCTCTGCACATCCAAAGATTGCAGGATCCTTTCCCCTTTATTTTGGGGGTTTGGGAAGAAGGTTGGCAAATGGATGGATCGGTTGAGAGGCACACTGGACACAACTTTAGGCATAAAGGAAGGGTTAGTCCTGAGGGAAACCCTGTCAGCATGGAAAATAATGAAGGGTTCCACAGCCATCAGTGCTTGTAACTCAGACACTCTTAGCTGAAGTGATGGCTAGAAGCAAGGCTGTTTCCAAGAGAGGAATTTGAACTCTGCTGAAGCAGCAGGTTCAAAAGGGGGAAGCGTGAGCTTTTCCAATACAAAGTTAAGGTCCCAAGCAGGAGTGGGTGCTCTTCTTGGAGGCCTTAAGTTGTTTGCCCCTCTCAGGAACTGTTTGATGAGAGGGTGAGAGAATAGAGGTGGCTCAGTATTGTAATGAGCCGAAATGGCAGAGGCATGGAAAATTAGGTAGCCACAGAGCGTCTAGAATGAGCCTTCACTTTAAAGAGTAATTCTTTGCCATTGGAAGCATAAATAAATGAGATGCAATCGGAGATCCTGCGAGACAAGGTTACCTTAGAAACAGGAACCCCAAGTCTAGTGTCTGAAAATGAGACAAACATTTGATCTGATTTCCAGAAATCTTTTGTCCTATGTAAATAGAAACGCAATTGTCTATGAACATCTAGCTGATGAAACTTAAATTCTGCCTTGTTGGAGAATTCAGGAAAAAATACAGGCAACTCAATGGATTAGTTGATATTGACAACAGAGGCAAACTTTGGAACAAAGGAAGGATCCTATCTTTGTGAAACACCAAATAAGGTGGCTTAATCGATAATGCTTGGAGTTCATAGACTCGCCTAGCTGATGTTATGGCTACCAAGAATACTGTCTTCCATGACAAGAATTTAATGTTACACGTGGGTGCGGGCTCAAAGGGAGTTGAGGTGAGCTTCTGTAATACAAAATTGAGGTCCCATGGCATTACTGGATCAAAGACTGGAGGTCGGAGTAACAATGTCCCTTTCAGAAAAGCCCTACAAAGCCTATGAGCCATAAGGTTGGGCTCATTAGCAACGTGAAAGGTAGAAATTGCTGCCAGTTTCACTTTAATGGTTGCTGCAGCTGACCCCTGACTGAACAGTTGAGAAAGAAATTCTAATACTGCCGAAATAGGTGATGTATAAGGATCAATATGTCTCTCACGGGCCCAAATAAAAATATCTTCCACTTACTGGAATAAATCTTCATGGTAGAAGGCTTGTGGGAAGATGACAGAATATGGACCACGTCAGGGGAAAAATCATGAAGCCTGACTAAGGACGGAAAGTACAGTTTTGTACCTACCATAAATGTAGATGTTTGAGTGCTAATACAGCTGCAGTAATCACAGATGGGTTTTCAGCCGTCAGACGGTCCCTCGGTCGGCCGAATTCCAAAGTCTTGGTCCGGCGTCGGTTGTAGTCACTTACTCTTCTGACGTCAGGAAGGCCAGAGTATATAAGACACAGCCGACGCCATGTTCTTCAGTCTTTCTTGCCCCAGATGTCAGGTGCCCCCAAAAGGAAGGCAATACATAAGTAAAGCTTATCCACATATGCAAGCAATGCAATGTAATGCAAAATCAGTGTAAGCAAGCAAATAAAACATAACAGGATAACCCAGTCAGGAGGTATGAAGAGGTTGTTAGGCACCATGCCCTAACCAAGAGGGGAAGGAGGGAGGGAAACCTGTACTGCAGCTGTATTAGCACTCGAACATCTACATTTATGGTAGGTACAAAACTGTACTATGTTCATCGTGCATACAGCTGCAGTAATCACAGATGGGTAGAGTCCCAAAGCTATGCATAGGGTGGTAGGTACTATGAGGAACTGGGTTGAGTCAGAATGCCCTGCAAAACAGCAGTGGCGAAGCCTGCTCTTGTTCTGGAGTATAAGGGCAGGTGGTAGTGTTTTGTGAAGGTATGTACAGAACTCCAAGTGGCTGCCTCCAAAATATCCTTAGTAGGCACACCTCTGAGGAAGGCTGTAGAGGTGGCTGTGGCCCTGGTGGAGTGAGATCTGATACCAGTAGGGACAGATTTCCCATGATAGGAGTAACAAAATCGTATGCAGTGGCCAATCCACTTGGAAATGGTCTGTTTGGTAACTGGTTTCCCTTGAGCCCCTATGGCATAGGACACAAAAAGTTGTTCTGATTTCCTGAAGGACTTTGTTCTGTCCAAATAGTAACGTAGCTGCCTATGGATGTCTAAAGAGTGAAGCAGCCTTTCCCCTTTGTTTTGAGGGTTAGGATAAAAGGTAGGTAGGTGTATGGCTTGGTTTAAGGCTACCCTGGATACCACTTTGGCATAAAAGATGGATTAGTCTGAAGGAAACCCTATCCTGATGGAAGATGAGGAAGGGCTGCACCGCCATGAGGGCCTGTAGTTCAGAAACCCTACGAGCTGAAGTGATGGCCTGAAGGAAAGCTGTTTTCCAGGACAAATATTGCAGATCTGTTGAGGCAGCAGGTTCAAAGGGAGGCAATGTTAATTTTTCTAGTATGTAATTAAGGTCCCAGGCTGGTATTGGTTGCTTCCTTGGAGGTCTTATATTCTTAGCCCCTCTGAGGAACTGCCGTAAGAGGGTGAGAGAATAAAGGAGGATCCGTGTTGAATACTGCAGAAATGGCTGAGGCGTGTATTTTAATGGAAGAAAATGACAGTCCACTGTTCAGCAGTTCAGCTAGGTACTGTAACACCTGAGGCAAGTTCAATTTTCTAGGGTCCTGTCTTTTCTCATTCCAGCAGCAAAACCGCTTCCATTTTGCGGAGTAAGCTTTTCTTGTAGATGGTCTTCTGGCCTCCAAAATGACATCCTGCACCTCCTTGGAGAGTAGAGTCTGATGTGGTGTTAAGGAATTTTCCACGCAGCGAGGTTGAGTGTTTTCAGCTGACTGTGAAGGGTTTTGTAGTTGTTCTGCGTCAGCAGAAGAGGTATTAGAGGCAGGGACCAGGGAGGAGTATGTGTTAGGCTCCTCAGGAGTGGATACCAGTGTTGCCTTGGCCAGTCTGAAGCAATCAGTATCATCCTCGGGTTGTCTGTTCTTGCTTTCAAAAGCACCTTGGGCAGAAGAGGCAGAGGTGGGAATGCATAAACTGTCCATGTTGCCCAACTGAATGAAAGGCGTCCACTTTCCAGGCCTTTGGATGGAAGGTCCTTGAACAAAACTTTTCAATTGATGGTTCCTGTGGGAGGCAAAGATCTATGTCTGGCCTCCCCCACGCTTGGATTATCTCCGTAAACACCTGTGGATGCAGCTTCCATTCGTGTGGGTCTGTCATATTCCTGCTCAGAGTGTCTGCCAGTGTGTTTTCCAGTCCTGGCAAGTACTGTGCTTGAAGTTCAATTTGTCTTTCCAGAGCCAAGTTCCAAAGAGTCATGGCTAGTCTGCACAAGGGGTATGAGTGTGTTCCTCCTTGTTTGTTTATGTACCACATTACTGTGGTGTTGTCTGTTCTTATCAGTAATTGTCCTGGATGCAGGAAGTCCTTGAAAGCTGTAATTGCATTTATTACTGCTAGCATTTCTTTTTGATTGATGTGAAGGTGCTTTTCCTTTTGGGACCATCTGCCCTGAATGCACCTGTCCTTCATGTGCTCCCCCCAGGCGTAATCTGAGGCGTCTGTGGTTATGACTTGTTTTGCTTGAGGCTTGCAGAATGGAAGGCCTGTGTTTACTTGACATGCTTGGGCCCACCATACAAATTCCTTTTGCAGACATGGAATTATTGGTATAATTGCTTCCAAGCTGTGACTGTGTTGAGACCATAGATTTTTTAGGTACCATTGAAGTTTCCTCATATGCAGCTTTGCACATGGGATTAGAAGAATGCAAGATGCCATGAATCCCAGAGCCTGCAGGGTTTTCCTTGCAGTAAGCCTGGTACTTTTTGCTAGTGTTTTGAAGTACTGAGATAATTGCCCTTGTTTTCTGGCGTAAGGTATGCCATCTGGGTGTTTGTGTCCAAGCTGGCACCCAGGAAGGTTATTTTCTGAGATGGTGTTAGCCTTGATTTCTCCTTGTTGATGGTGTATCCCAGAGAAAGCAGTAACCGTGTCACATATGCCAGATGTTCCAGTAGTATTTGTTTGCTGTCCACTTGGATCAGGCAGTCGTCCAGATAAGGGTAAATTTGTATCCCTTGAAGTCTGCAATAGGCAATCACTGATGCCAGGCACTTTGTGAATACTCTGGCAGTAGATAAGCCAAAGGGCAATGCAGAGAATTGATAGTGGATTGAACCTGCAAGAAATCTGAGGTATCTTCTGCAGCTTTGTCTGATTGGGACATGCAGGTATGCCTCCTTGAGGTCCAATGTTACCAGCCAAAACTCCTTGCCCAGCATGGGAAGAAGTTGCTGTAATGTGAGCATCTTGAATTTTGGTACGAGTAGAAATGTGTTTAGGATGGATAGGTCCAGAATGGGTCTCCAGTCGGTTCCTTTTCTTGGTACCAGGAAGAGTCTTGAATAAAAACCTTGACCTTGTTGGTGCGTAGGTACCTTTTGTATAGCTCTCATGTTTAGGAGCTTTGAAATTTGCAGTTGTGCCTCTACCCTTTGATTTTGTGGTAGATTTGGCATGCCTCTCATTTTTGGAAGAGTGTGAAATTGAAATTTGTAGCCTCTGTTTATAATATCCAGGATCCACTTGTCTGTTGTGACAATATGCCAATTGTTTGCAAATAATGCTAGTTTCCCTCCCAAAGGTGCTGCCAGCTGAGACTTGCTTGGCATGGAAATGAGGGAGTCATTGGGTTTGCTTCCTGTATTGTTGTGCACTGTCTTCACCACCTCTTGGTGCTGGAGATTGCCATTGTCTGCCTCTATATGATCCTTGTGACTGTCCTCTGCCCCTTGTGCGTCTGTATCTACCTCTTTGGGGCTTGTCAGTGGCTGGAAAAGACCAGTTTTTTGAAGGCCAATTCCTGCTAAATTGTGGTGGCTGGACCTGTAAGAAAGCTTTGACAGTTTGCATAGATTTGGCTTTATCTTCCATTTTTCATAGTATATCCTCAGCATTAGTACCAAAAAGTACATCCTTTTGTAAAGGAGCATCAAGAAGTTTAGCTTTCACATGATCAGGCAAATTTTGTTCCCTAAGCCAGGCATGTCTGCGAATGACTGATCCTGTAGCAGCCGCTCTACTGGAGGTCTCTAGGGCATCATAACCACATTGTAAGGTGCGTTTACCCACTTGTTCCGCACTATGCATCATATCCTGTAACTCTTTTAAATCTGGTTGTTCCGGTTGAGACATTTTGTTTTTTAATTGTGATAACAGGAACTGTTGATATTTAATCATATGAAACTGGCATTGTAAGGCCCTCATGGCTAGGGTGGCCGAGGTATATACCTTTTTACCCCACCTTTCTAGAGATCTAGATTCCCTTTCTGCAGGAAGTGGATTCTTGGCAGTGGAGGCCTTTAATCCCTTAGGGCCTTGTGAAATGGTTTCAGGGTCAGCATTATGGCCTTTGTAAAGAAATTGGTGAGAACTGGGTACTCTGTAATATCTATCAGGCTTTACTGGTGCAGGAGGCAGAGAATCAGGATTAAGACAAGCCTCCGAATAGACATCATCCAGTACCTCCAAAACAGGGGGTATAGCCAGAGGTCTGTGCTGAGGTAACCAAAGAAATTCCCTAAGTCTTTTCTTGGAATCTGAAAAGTCTTGGCCTTCCCAATGGAAGTGTTCCCTCAAGGTGTGCAAGGTTTCCCCAAAAGAAAAATCCTCAGTGGGGGATACAGAAGGAATGGACTGTTCTGCATCCGAATCCTCAAAAGGGGAGTAAGAGTGTTCCTCTGCATCAGAATGCTCTGATAAAATGGATCCCTGATCAGAAGAGGGGGATTCTTCCTCCACTCTGGGTCCCTTGTCAGGAGGGGGCTGAGAGCCTCTGATGAGAGTTATTAGATCCTCAGCCATTTTAAGCATCTGTTTCTTAGGCATGGGTCCAGGAGATGGGCCTTGAGCAGCAGGCCTAGTGTGATGCCTGGCTGCTTTGGATTTAGTAAAGGCCTTAATAGAAAAAGAAGATGAAGGCCTAAATACACCATGGGTGGAGGTGGATCTGTCCACATTAGTAGGCTCGACATAAGCCGGGGCTTCGGTTGTAGTCTGGGAAAGGGCCGATGACCCAGCGGAGTGTCGTCGGTAGTCAGGGACTGCAAAGGCGTCTCGCTGAGAACCGGAACACGTGTAGCCTGTTTCGGCGTGGTGTCGGTGGAGACCGCGGGCCTCGCGTGTCGGTCCTTTTCCTTGCATTTTTTGGATAACACTGTAGTCGGAGTGTCCGACGACATTTTATAGTCAAAAGCTCTACCAAAAAAGTGTTGGGCGAACTCCGCCCGACGCTTGATAGTGCGTTTATTGAAGGTAGCGCAAAAGCGACAGCCCGAGATGTCGTGGTCTGGGCCCAAACAAGGTATGCAAAAGGAATGGAAATCCTTATGTGGTATTTGCTTCCCACAAGAAATACAATTATTAACTTTTTCTGACATCGGTCTGAGGCAAGAAAAGTTTCCCCAACGGGGTATTTAGCTTTAATGAAGACTTCGGTTCCAAATATTTTCGTAAATCAGGAGCTGGCCGACCGGCACTTGCGAACTGCTTCTGCTTCGGGCACCGCAAAAAGACTGAAGAACATGGTGTCGGCTGTGTCTTATATACTCTGGCCTTCCTGACGTCAGAAGAGTGGCGGCGACAACCGCCGGACCAAGACTTTGGAATTCGGCCGACCGAGGGACCGCCTGACGGCTGAAAACCCATCTGTGATTACTGCAGCTGTATGCACGATGAACATCTGGAGCAGCCAAGCTGTCAACCTGAGGGTCTGGATGGAGGGATGGAACTGTCCTGACATACGAGTCAGCAGATCTGGAGCTGGGTCCATAATCCAGGGCTTGTCCATTAGATAGAGTTGAAGGAAGGGAAACCAAATCTGACGAGGCCAGTGTGGGGCAATGAGGATCATTTTGCTTCCCAAAGACTGTGCTTTCTGAATGACCTTTGACATCAGAGGTAACGGTGGAAAGACATAGAGAAGACCAGAGGGCCAATCGTGAACCAGAGCGTCCCTGGTGTCTCCCCCTCTGGAGGGATAAGGGTGAAGTAGCTGCTGCATTTGGCATTGAGGGGGCTGGCAAATAGCAGCAAGGGTGACCCCATCTGTGGAATATCTTCTCCACAGCATAATTGTTCAGAGACCACTCGTGAGGCATTAGGATAGCGCTGCTCAGCCTGTCGGCTATCATGTTGGACTTCCCTGGTATATGCGTTGCAACTAGAAAGCATTGGGAAGACACTGCCCACTGCCAAACTCAAAGTGCCTCTCTGCAAAGGGGGTATGATTTGGTTCCTCCCCGTTTGTTCAGATACCATACCACTGACATGTTGTCTGAATGGATTGCAATTGTCCTAGAGGGAGAAAGCTCTGAAGTGCTTGCAATGCTAATAGCACTGCTCTCATCTTCAAGACACTGATATGCAAATGGGTCTCGTGATCCTGCCACGTGCCTTGGACTGTCCTGCCGAGATAATGCCCCCCCCGAACCCGATCTGGGAGGCATCAGTGGTCACCATGGCAACTGGAGAAGATGGAACAAAAGGCTTGCCCATGTTGAGATTGCTGGCCTGAAGCCACTAGCATAGATCCTGCTTGCACGTGTCCGTAATCAGAACAGAATGGGAAAGTGGAAGATGCTGTAGTCACCACTGGTCGAAAAGCAACCACTGAAGAACCCTCATGTGTAGTCTGTCTGGCAAGGGGAACTAGCATGACTGTGGCAGCCATGGACCCTAATAAACTTGAGGACCACTTTTACCTTGACCTTCCTCAATGGTAGTAAAATGCAGACCTACTGTTGTAGAGCCTGAATTCTCTCTTCTGGTAAGAAGGTCCTCATGAGCACCATATCTAGTTTGGTGCTGGTAAAAGTGACACGCTGCGAGGGCAACAGGGCAGATTTTTTTCCAATTTAGAGTAATTCCTAACCTTTGGCACAGTGTAATGGTGACGTTCCTGGTCTGTAACAGTAGATGCCTGGTGGTGACAGAAAGGAGCCAGTGGACCAGGTACGGAAACACTTGGAATCCTTGACGTCTCAAGTGAGCCATTACCACTGCCATGCATTTGGTGAACACCCTGGGGGCTGTTGATGAGACCAAAGGGCAGAGTGGCAAACTGAAAATGACTGGCTCTCAGCTGGAAGTGTAGATGACTTCTCGATGCCCTGTCCATCTTGATATGGTAGTAAGCATCTTTGAGGTCGATGGAGCACATCCACACATCTTTCCCTAACAGTGGGAGTACTGACTGTAAAGTGACCATGCAGCATTTGAACTTTTGTACATGAAGGTTCAATCGGCCGAGATGCAAGATGGGTCTCAGGTCCCCTGTTCTTTTCGGCACCAAAAAGAATCTGGAGTAAGTCCCTAATCCTACTTGGTCTGCAGGGACAGGCTGGATGCCTCTCTTTGAAAGCAATTTTTTTATTTCTAAAGTTGCGGAATCCCTGTGACTGGGTGGAACGTATGGGATTCTCTTGATTGGTGGCGGAGAAGAGAAGGGAATCTGATAACCACTGAAAATTTTTAATACCCACTCATCTTGGGTGACATCTTGCCAGGCTTCTGGGAATATAGAAATGCGACCCCTGACCGACTCCAGAGATGCACAGTTGGACCTCCCTTCAGGAACGCTGGTAAGGAGAAGCATGAAAGAAATCACAGTCCCCCTTGTTACGTGGGCCTACTCTGCCTCTAGGGCGGCATCCACCAGAATTTCCACCCCCTCACCTGCCTCTGGAGGGGGAATCACTTTGCGCGCCTTGAAAAAACCTCTGCAACTTCCTGAACCACATTTTCCCACCCTTCTGGCCCTTGGAAAAATGGACTTCCACAGCAGACAGGGTTTTTTTTTCCTGCTCGCACCTAGTGAGTGTCCTTCACCTTGGTTCCGAACAACGATGAACCGTCAAAGGGGGCGTTGGTGAAAGTAGACTTGAATGCCTCCGTGAAATTGCACAGGTGCCTCCAGGAGTGTCTCCTAAGAGAGACTCCGGAACCCGCTGCCCTATTCACTCTGTCGGCTGCGTATGAGATCAGCCACATGGAGGAGTTGGTAAAGGAATTTAGGGAAGACATCTGTGCATTGACCTTCTGGGCCACGGCATCAGAAATGTTACCCTGTAGAGAATGTAGTAGCTCTTTTAGGAGATCTCTCTGGAGCCTTGTAAAATGCATCAAGTAGTTCAGTGACCGCAGTGTAAAGGCCACTGAGGTAAACACATGCTTCCCATACCTGTCCATAGCCCGGGACTCATTGTTAGGCGGATGGACAGTAGACAAAGTTTCAGCAAGTTCCTTCTTAGTGGCTGCTGCCACCACCATGGCATCTACTGGAACACCTTTTGTTAGATATTATCAGTGGGGGCGGACAAAAATCTTATTGGGTCTCCTAGGGACCGCTTCCAGTGTGTCAAGAGTTTCCCACACCTTTCGACAGACAAGATCTAGTAGCTCATCGAAAGGGGGAGAAACCCATGAGGCGGAGGGTTGAGACCCAAAAGCCTTCAGGAACATCGACTCCTAATCAGAAGGGGATTTGGAGGGCCAGTCGCCTCTCTGCTTCAAGATAGCAAGGATATCTGAAAAAAAGATATATCTTCAGAAGATGACTTGGGGGTCCCCTCTGACTCCTCGAGGTCTGCGTCTGATGTGAGAGACTCATCTGGGGAGTCGAGGTGTTTCCTCTTACACAATCTCTTTCTGGCGGGCTCCTCAGGCAAAAACTCTGGGGAGATGTCAAAAGTTGGGGACCACTCATGGAGGTATCCTGAGGCCTAGGGTCTCCGCTGCCCAGGGATAGAGAGTGATCTGAAACTGACACCAGTGCCAGAGGGGGCAGAGTATCGGTGCCATAGGATGCATCTGATGACCTGGCCAGCACGCTCCTCATAACCTCGAAGGCTGATCCCCTCAGTTCCGAAGGCCAACTAACTGTAGAGGATACAGTAGTAGCCCTCTGCACCGAGGAGGTGAGGTCTGAAGCAGATGTCAGGTCCAAGCTCACTCGAGCCAAAGCACTGAGAGGAAGGGTCGGAACCAATTAAGATCGATCAGAGCCCTCCCACTCGGGTCCGACCGGAGAACCATGGACCCTTGACCCAAAGGACAGAGCCGACAGGGTCAGAATGGAAATCGGAACAGAGAGGCCAGGCAAGGCTGCTGGAACCAACCTAACGGCACCCAACGGAACAGACTCTGGCTCCGAAGGCAGAGAAAGACTTGGAGGAGGAACAACAAAGGATGAAGAGGCCATAGGCTCCGGAGCCGACTGGGTCAGAGCCAAAATCAATTTGGCCAACACCGATGACTGAAGCAGCTTCTTCACCACTCTATCAATGTCACTGGGAAGGTTCCTGGAGGACCTGCAGGATATAGTTTGAGATCTGGATCTCCCTACGGAAGGGGACTTGCGTGAAGGAGAAAACTGTTGAATAACTGGAGACCGGCTCCAAACCAAAATATCCGTGACTGGCTCCGAAAGGGGGGGAGCCAATACGGACTTAGTCAAGACACTACCTTCTGTCGGCACCGAGGGCAATGGAACCGAAGAAGGAGAAGCTGTTCAAGCAACTTTCTCTGGCGTCTCCGAAGAAACAGATGGAGCTGGAGAGCATTTCTTAGAAGTCTTTTTGTCCTTTTTAGCTGGAGAGGATAAGGCACTGGAAGACTTAGCCAAATCTTCCTCGGAGTGTTTAAGCAGTCCTTTCAAAATGAGCTTGTTCTTCCTCTCCTGTAGTACATGGAGACTGAAGGAATGACAAAACAAGCAGGACTCTTAGAGGTGAATAGCCCCCAAGCAGTACACGCACACAGAGTGCTCATCAGTCAAAGACATTTTATTGTTGCATTCAACACATTTTTTAAAGCCCGAAGGCATGTGTTCCTTAGAATCCTTGGACATGCTGAATAAAGGAGAACACACACAGGTACAAAGCAATACTTAGCCACGGCCAAAAGCGAGACCACGTCTGAGAGTAACGAGCGGCAAACAAGATCTGGGAAACAGACCTGTTGCATGATGGGATACCTCTTTACCACGAGCCAATTGAAGACTTCGAGCTAGAGTATGGCTGAGTTGGAGCCGAGGTTTGGCTCTGAACCCACAGGTAAGAATGAAGGTGAGATTGGACTACATAACATCAAATTCTTTACTGTTGAGGACAGGCTAATTCTAATTAAAATCATAGTATTACCAAAGATTTTATACTTCAGCCAATTATTAATACTCCCCCCATCAAAACAAATTAAAAAAAGTTAAAACTCGATCTTAATAAAGCTCTTGTGGCACCCCAGAAAACCAAGAATCTCCAAACGTTGGCATATTTTAGGTTGGGAAGAGGGAGGTATTTCTTTTCCTAACAATGAACTATATATTACATCTATGATTATAAAAACAGTTTACATGTGGCTACATTATTTTTTTAAGTCATGCAGGAAAACAACTCATGAAATATAACACAACATAAAAATATAATTGAGCCATTTATAAATACTGATAGAAATGTATTCTTATGGATTATAAAAGGTTACTTATTGAATGAAAAACACCAATGTATCCTGTTACCTTTTATGAATCAAATTCTTATATTACTTACAAAAACTCCAACTCAAAATATTATTGATAGATATTCCTTATAGCTTACATGAGAGGATGTCTAATATCTTTTCATATCAAAATAAATGACAGATTTGAAGGAGAATGGGCTTGTACATTAGCATCAGTTCTTGTCGGGAAACAAAATACATTCTGCAGATTATTTAATTGCAAAATATAACAAAATAATAGTTGGTTAGACTCGCAAACATGTAAAGAATTTATACAAGATAAAATCAAGGTAACATTCAATACACAAAATACTCATTCCCAAAATTTGAAACTTTCTAGCCAATATCAATAACAAATCATCTAATAATATTTCATTATCAA
The DNA here is from genome assembly GCF_019279795.1 of Protopterus annectens. NCBI lineage: Eukaryota > Metazoa > Chordata > Ceratodontiformes > Protopteridae > Protopterus > Protopterus annectens. The sequence goes on along the minus strand of NC_056733.1, from coordinate 1,475,942,200 downwards.
TAATTTACAAAATCGTAAGAACTGAATTTGTTTTATCTGACAGCTCATTCTAGTCATATTTAAATTTGTCTAAACTTAATAAAGAAGAATTTTCAGATAATAATAATAAAATAATATTGAAAGCAGCAGTGAAAACAACATCTTCCCCATACTGGAAAATATTTACATGGAAATTTATGCATAGAAATTTTCTCACACCTCAAAAGATAGCAACCATTTATAAATTAGATAACAAAATGTTGGAGATGCAAGATAAACCTTAATGCTGATTGGGAACATATGATAATTGGTTGCAAAATAGCTCTTCCATTCTGGAATGACTTCAGAAATAAATGTATAATTTCAGACTTGCTGTTATTGTTTAATGCTCCGATACCAGAATATATCCCAAAAACACAAGAGCATCTTCTTTGGTCCCTTTTGGCAATAGCAAGGAAAGGTATTACTATAAACTGGAAAAACAAAAAAGTTCTTTCATTTTCTGAGTTTCTATTGTTGGCCAAAACTGTATGTAATAGAGAACTTCTAACTCTTGCTTCAAGAGCATCAAGAATAACACAAAAGAAATTATCTTGGATGAAGCTTAAAAAGTTACTGGATAAAATGTAAGAATTTTAATTTTAGTAGATTAATGTTATGGGCATTGTACATGGATAAAATGTAAGAATTTTAATTGAAGTAGATTAATGTTATGGGCATTGTACATAGTTTTGTTATTTATAGCTATATTATCTATACTTGTATTAAGTTCTAATTGTATAAATGATGTAGAAAATTTTTACTTTTTTTGTGAAAATCAATAAAAATAAAGTTATATAAAAAAAAAAGAAACTTTTGTAGAGCACTGCGGTGGGATAAGTGTAACATCTCAGACATTCTTATATTATTTAATGCACCTATACCTGAAATTATTCCAGTATTACAAATACCTCTTTCTTTGGAGTATTTTAGCAATAGCTAGAAAAAAAAAAAAGACAAAAAAAAAAAACTTGAAAATGAAGACTACTATCTTATTCAATCATGAATTTATCTGTTTAGCAAAATCAGTATGGAATAATGAAATACTGTAAGAATGAGAACTAAAAATGTGACACATTATTAGCTTGGGAAATGACAAAGCTTAGTAGAAAAGTATTAATTCTATTAGAAATGTTTTGAAATTTGTTATGGACTTTGCAAATAGTATGTACATAGTTTCACAAGACTGTCAATTATTGTGTAAATGATTATTGTTTTGTTTTAAATCAAATAAAAAGTTGGTGGGCTAAAGACCCCAGTGTAGCAAATCAACATAAGGAAAGTGTTTACTTATTGCTAGCTTTATTTTACATAAATGGATGACAGGATAATTATTTCAATATATGTCTGTGTGTGACAACAGGACATGGATATATACTGGGGGTGGAATTACAGTGTAGAGCTTCAGATATTGTAATCAGTCATTTCAGTATTACACAGACACTACTTTAAATATTTTGTGCCTTTCGGTTTTTCCCGGTTAGGGGTCGCCACAGCAGAACTCCGGTCTGCTAATGATTGGTAGTTGATTTTTACGTGCCGAGTTACCAGGCCTGATGCACAACCTTCAACGAAGGTACGCCCATTCACGCATGTCTCCACGCAGAAGACGCTTTAGCTGAGAATCGAACCGGACAGCGTCTTACTGTGAGGCGACAACGCTACCACAGCACCACCACCGCAGATGCTGGCTACAATAACAGCTTCAATGAATTGTTTTAAAAGTGAAAAAGTAAAAATAAATAAATAAATAAATAAAAATAAATCTTTAAGAAGGACAAATCCAAGTTTGTACCCGAAGCAGACAAACCGGATTTGAAATGCAGTCTACAGTTCTCATTTGTACACTCAAAAGTCCACAGGAAGAAATACTGGGGGTAGAGCAAAAGTAAAATGCCCCTGAGAGGCTTGCCATGGGTGCTTTCTAAGCTTAGACTCAAGCTGATGTTGGAGTCTTGACTCAATATGATGCTCTAGAAAGAAGGGGAAATTGCCACTAGCAGGAAAGGTTTGTTGTTTACAGTATCACAAACAAATCTGGGTTTTTAGGATGGGAGCATGAGGCACTACTTAAATAATTCTAGCATAGTTTAGTAACAGTAAAATAGGAAAGAGAGCTGGAGACAAGTGAAGTCATACAGTCTACACACCAAGAAGTAACAAGGATTAATGGCATATATATAAGTAGCCACCACCAGTAGAAAACAAAAAGCTTTTATCCTTCACAGACAACTGACAAAGCCCCATCAGAGTAATTCAAGCAGTTCTGGAGACTTTATCGCCATAACAGGATGAGAGGCAGGCAACAAACATTGTACATATGATACCATCCAGTTCAGGTTTGTAAAAGGCAGATCATATCTCCTAAACCTGATAAGACTTCTTTGAAGCAGTCACCAAAGTCGTAGAGGAGGGTAAGGTGGTTCACACAGCCTATCTAGATCTCGCCAAGGCTTTTAACACCATCCCCCACTCTGGAATTATAGATAAACTCACTAAACTAGGTATAAATTCCTGTGTCACAAGAGGGGTTGCCAACTGGCTCACTGACAGAACCCACACTGTGAAAGTAGCAGACTACAAATCCGACTTCAGACCAGTGACAAGTGGAGTACCACAGGGCTCAGTCCTGGGTCCTCTCCTGTTTTGTTATCTACTTTTCTGAATTACAGACTAACACAGAAGTCTTTGGCTAACGAAGAAGTTTACAGATGACTGCAAACTAGGAGCCATAATCCAAACTCCTAATGATTTGGACATCCTACAAAAGGGCCTCAAGAGACAGATGCCTGGTGTCAAAGCCATGGCCTCACGCTCAATGCCAAAAAGTGCAATGTCATCCCCTTTGGTAAAAACTCTGTACCCATGAGCTACCACATAGGTGGTAGTCTAACACCGAAAGTGTGATAAGAGACCTTGGGACACAGGTGGACAGTAGTCTCTCCTTTGATAATCACATCACCACAGTAGTCAGGAAATCCTTCTACGTGGCACACCTCATCACAAAAGGTTTCTCATCCAGGAAAAAAGGAAGTCATTGTTCCCTTCTACTCGTCACTCATTAGACCCATTATAGACAACACCCCTTTTGGTATGTACCTCACAAAACATCTACAACAACTGGAAAGGCACAGAAATACCTCACAAAGAGGAGTACCAGCCTCAAACAGATGCCCTACGCAGATGGTCTCAAAAAACTCCAGCTTTACTCCATCGCATACCGCCTTCTCAGAGGCGATCTCTGCCCAACATACAAAGCTATGTCAAACCCAGAGCTGTTGGACAAGCTCCACTTAAAGAAATCCTAATACCTCCAAGCTACATGCTCTAGGGACCTACACCTTGTCACTACAATAAACAGAACATGCTGGAGGGATAGATTCCTGTCCCAGAGACCTCCCATACTCTGTAACAAACTACCTATCTATATCAAAGAAAACTCCTCATTAGCACTCTTCAAGAAAACTCTTAATGATTGGATGGGAAATAGGAAATTCACCCCGGGGATCACCTCTGTGGCTTTGCTCGACAGGGGCACAAGAAAAAAAAATTTCTTGGGCGGCGAAAGCCAGGGTACCTTTTTGGCTGTGCTTATATAGGCCCTAGGGCCAATAGCCTAGTACCTACCTATGAACATCACAAGCACTATAAAAGTAAACTTAAAAAAAAAAAAAAAAGTGAAAACAGTTTTGAGGAGAGAAGTTAGCAGCTGTTTTGTGTGTGTGTGTGTGTGTGTGTGTGTGTGTGTGTGTGTGTGTGGTCTTAAAGCATGATAAAATTTGCAACTCAAGGGAAGTAGCAAAGAGAGGTATTTTGAAAAATGTGATTCTACGCAATGAAACAGGACAGCTTGAAAATAAAATATGGTATCTCAGGAGAGGTAAAAGGAAACAATACTTAACAAAAAAGGTTAAAGCACAACTGGGATAGTGTTCAGAAGTAGGAGGGTCAAAACAGTAACTGAATTTAAGAATATGAGAGGCGAGTATATGACTAACCTTACAAGCACCAGGGCTAAATGAAAAGCTTTTCTATTACTTAGGTAGGACCTGCAGATTATCCAATAATTGTGGCACTGCACAGCACCAGAAGGTTAAACAAGAAGCTACCCAGCCTTGAGGCCTTCCTAACTACTAAAAACAAAGGTATCTGTATGGTCATAGAAACACAGTTTCAGTGTAGTGATAACACTTTCTGTAACTAGCTTTACTGCTTCCTCCCTCCTTTAGACCTTCAGAAGAGAATGGCCCTACTTCAGGTGAAGGTGCACCATTTTATTTGGAATCCCACCACCCCACACCTACTCCAACTAGAAAATGGCTTAGAACTCATATTTTTTACCACAGGTGCCATCACCTTTCATATCATGGACAACTATGGGAACCTTAACATAATGCCCACAGCTTATCAAGACTACATTTAGTTAAGATCTCTGATTTTTGAATCAAGTGCACTCAATCTGGATGATTTCAACTATCCAACCATTAACTGGCAAACACACGCTAGAAATAATAAATATGAGCAACAGTTATTGGATATCAATATCATGAATGGCTAATCCCTAAAGAAATTAGTGCCTAACCCTAGTAGGGCCCAAACCTTCCTGACCTAGTTCTTACAAATATGGCATGATTACGCCTCAATCAGCTTAGCTCTTTCACTGGTCCCCTCCACAAAGGCAGCTGAATTACTGACCAGGGAGCAACAGTCCAATCAGCCTCATATACAAGAAAGTAGAACATATCATGGAATTCTAAACAAGGATATTGTCAGTCTAAAATCTCTTTGACCCTAGCCAGATCCTGAGGTACACAGTGAGGCCTTAGACACAGTCCCACATTCTGTAATCATTGATAAATGAACTCAACTAAAAATCAATCTCTGAGTCACTGAGGTGTGACCCAACTAACAGCCAGAACCATTTTTATTATAAAAGGAAGCATGTTTTCCTTAAAACAGTTATTACAAGTATATCCTCAGACATCCACTCTGGGACTAATACCCTTCAGCTTATATGTCACTAATGCCAAAGGCTGATGTCTTAGATATCTGGCTAACCATGTTTGCTGACAACCACAAACTCTGTGCACTCAAACACTCCAAACAACACTCTTATTCCCCAGAGGACCTAACCTGTAAAAAGTCATGATATATGGACCACAGATTTAAGCACAATGTTAAAACAAATGTAGCACTGTACTTTGTGGCAAACACCAGCCCTGTAAATGCAGCATAAATGATACTCTCCTTTAAACATATGCTATCACCAGCAACCTGGAACATTTACAAACAATTAATTATCCTTTAATTACTATATATCAATTCCAATTAGAAAGTCTTTTTACCTAAACCAGTTAATTTCTAAAGGAATATTAATCATTTTTTTATCTGTATTATTTTGTGTCACTATACTGTGTACATTTATGTGGAGCTTTTCTCCCAAGGCCTCTGCTAAAAATGGGCATCTAGCCTAATCGGACTTCCCCAGTTAAATAAATAAAAAGAAATATTATTCAGGTCCAAGGACATTGTAGTCCCCAACTACTTTGCCCTTACAAGGCCCATAACTGAATATATTTGCTCTCCATGACATGCACCTTGAACACATAGTTCAGTTAGGAAAAAGTGCATCACTTCTTCGCCGAAAGGAAAATATATATTTGTACGAACACCCTAATTTACACAGAATACCAAAACGCTCTCTACACCCTAATTTACACAGAATACCAAAACGCTCTCTTACTCTATCCAGTCTCTTATCTTCTCAGTGGTGATCTCTGCCTGGCCTACATGGAGGCAAATGGCAGTGAACTATCTATACATAGAACTGCAGTACACCACAAATGACCACTCTAGGGACCTAAATCTACACCCACAGTGCAAACAGGAACCGCAAGCAATACAGATTTCTCTCCCAAAGGATACCTTACCTCAAAATATGCTCCAGCTACAAATTAAACAAAACAAATCCCTGACTTTCTCTATAAAACTAATTTAAACAACTTGATGGGTACCCATAAATCCACCTTTGGTCAGGCCCCTAAATCCCTTATGGAGAGGGGGTAGTAAGTAATCTGTTGTGGAAGGGGTAATGATCTTGAGATTGACTGTACATTATGAACCTCTAACCGGCAAATCTGGTGAGCTCAGTCATCCTTATCTGTTAGGAGAATCTATGATTTTATGTTTTTAAACTTAGCTTGTGTGAAGCGGTGTGTAGTAGTTCCCACTATCAGTCAGACAAATAAATACACACATTACTCCCAGCGGTATATACTCTGATCCAAGGACATCAAAAGAGGCTACACGCTTACCAAGGGAACAAAAACTGATTTACGCAGCCCACTATATGTTCAATATCCTAAAGCACATTACAATAGAAAGGAAAGGAATTTGAGTTTATAAAGCTCATTTACCATAGAGCACTGTATCCTAGGCTATGTTACATTAGCAGATTAGAAAGAATTTTAATTTATTTACTCGTGGATTTTACCCTAGGTGCTTTGAAAAGCAAAAGAATATGGAGTTTAGCTGCACTTCACATCTATAAAATGACAGTGCCTTACAGTGGGGAAGTAATCTTGAGTTGCAGGATACATTTCATAACAACTTATAAGGATTTGGCATCTGATAAGGAAACACACACACACACACACACACACACACACACACACACACACTGAATACATTTTATGGTACTGCATATGGCAAGCGGGAGACAATGAAGGATTACTCATCAAAGCTAAACACAGCAGGGTAGTGTTTTTGTACTGTCATACACAGAATACAGCTGAAGGAGCTAGTTAATGCAAAAAACAAGTACTTAGGATGCAGCTCTAGTAACATTTCATAAAAACTGAGAAAGAAAAAAAGGCCATGGTACTTAACGGTTTGCAGAAGAGCCAGGCATTTACCCCCTTGAAAATTAGACAATATTTGATAAAGCAGAGATTTTTTTTTTTGTGGTTAAACTCAGATGAAGGGCAAAGCCTACAGCCTACTGCAAGGAAGAGTGCATGCCTGCATGCAGTGACACACAGGAACTAGAAGGTGGAAATCACTATCTCACTACAGACCTTTGGAGCAAGGACAACAGAAAGCATACCAAACTATGTTTCTCGCAGAAACGGGAGGTTTCTCTACAGCATTATACTTGAAAACATCACTGCCTACAGCGGCTTATGATACAATCTGTGAGTAAAGCCATGAAACAAATTCTGGCCGTGACCATAGTAAGACTATAGGGACATTTCCAACCTTGCCACCTGCATATTTCCTTGGAAAATGAGAATGATGAAATGTGGCCCTAGTTTCCAGGTAACATGCATCCCAGTACTGCTGTAGTAACCTTAATTCTTCTCATAGGTAAGAGGTTTTAAACCTCAACCTTCCTACACACACACACACACACACACAGACACACATATTGGCCTGCTAAGCATAAGTACATATAATCGAGGGAAGTGTGGACAGAAGTATTTCAAAAAAATGAATACTTGTACAACAGTTAAAATTACAGTTTAAATTCCTTACAAGCATACTAAAAATGAGAAGGCAAGAAAGAAATTTCCATACACTAAAAACAGAATTCATTTATATTTTACTTTTAATTTACATTTTTTTACTGGTAGAACACTGATCACTTGAGCATATGCAAGTACAGACCACATGAACAAATTCTCAAAATGCACAATAAAAAGAGCCTTTTATGTACATAGTTGCAAGAACACATAAAAAATATGTACAATCTGATGGTGGAAGAGATTGTGAAGCAATTGAAATTAAATCTTTCAGTAACCTGTCACAAAATAAAATTCAGACAAAGAGATGTTATAAACAAGGGCACTAAGAGGTAAAGAGGAGAAGACAGAGATGGAGAGAGATTAGGTAATGCGCAAGATATAGAAACATACATAAAAAGCATGGTTATGGGGTATTTTTTAAATTGGGCTGTAATGCTGGGGAGGAGGATTGGTCAATTAGTTCACTGCGTAGGAACGGTCACACTTTCAGGGACAGAATAATGGTACCGTGTAGTTTGGTTCATGGGGTTTGGAGATTTAGTCCCACTTGGAAAAGGTTCCTGAGGTTCTAGGGATAGATTCTGAGCAGAATTTGGTTGCAGGAGATAAGAAGGCATTCTGACGTAATGGTCTCAAAAGGAAGCAGCCTAGTACTAAATTGCCTTTGTGTTCCACTGTTAAGCACTAAGCTTTGGCAAGGGTGATGTGGTGATGCTGACATGATGAAGAGATTGAGATGAAATAACAGTATTTGTTTTCAGTGGGACTGCAGAAAGGAAGTGTTTTCTTTAAAGCTGTGAATGTGAGTGGAGACTGTGTTAAAGTTATGCAGCTCTGACTGGAATACTTAAAAAAGGAGGAGATTTTCGTGGGCTAGAACAGCAGCAAGTTATTTTTCCCCCCTCCTAGGAGGTGTCTGCACTTTGTCATATTATACTTGCAGTTTAGAGTTCAAACCAATGTGTTAGGAACTTTGTCAGACATAAGACTCCAAAGAACACATTTAGTGTCTTCAATATTGTGCAAGCAACACCTAAACACCACTGCCACAACCACCAAAACAGATGCTTTCTAATGCATATATACTGTGGTCATAGAAAGGATGAATGCAGATCACTTCTGTATCCACAATGTCACATATGTAATGTGCTTGACCATCCAAACCCTAGCCTACAATACCCTTTACAATAATCCCAAGTTCCTTAAATTTGCAAGATACATTTTGGATGCATGGCTAGGCTTAAAAAAGATCTTTGTGGTGTTATCCTAGTATACACCTATGAACAGATGTTGCACCAAAATTATAACTATGTGCCTGCCACCTGACTGACAAGTGCCATTCAGGAATAACTGCATTACGGCTGTGAGAAAGAAAGCTGGGTGATGAATGAAGCACTCCTTAAAATGGAGAACATCCACATTTGTGCTGTAACAGAGACCTGGTTCAAAGCAGCAGAAAGCACCCCTGCACTACACCAGGCTATAACTCATTCTATACCTTTCGGCCCCAGAACTTGCACTGAAGCTCCAAAGATGGTGGTGTTTCCATATTCATAAAGGATACACACACCTTCAGATTGGTAGACCAACATAACACATCAGAGATACTTCAGGTACAGCCAACACTGGGTAAGACAGCGATTCAGGTCGCAGACTGCTATAGGTCCCCAACCATGTCCCAAGACTTGCACTCCATGTTCCTATGCATCCTGAAGAATATTATGGTCCAACCTAACATTCTCATACTGGGTGACTTCAACTATCTCTCCATTAAGTGGAAAAACTACTTGTGTACCAATACACTTAACCCAACGTTTCCTGGAACTCATTAATTCCAATGCCCTCCAGCTCGTTCTTACCCTCACTAGAGGTAGCAACACCCTTGACCTGGTCATTATTAACATGGGCAACCATTGCTCTACACCAATAGTCAACTCTCTCTGGTTAGATCCCACCACAAACTAATCACCTTAGAAATCCACATCCCTCCCACCCACCCTCACCTCCCGCAAGGTGAGATCCCTCATCAAATCCTCTAAAGCTAGCTATGAAAACAGAATTGCAGCAGACAGTAAAGACAACCACAAGGCCTTCTGTAGTTATGTAAAGAATCTCCACAGCTATACCCAGATTTGCTCTAGCTACTGCACAATGGTACCTCCTATACTGAGCCAACAGATACTGCCAAATACACTGGTCGACAGACTCCGTGCCAACTTTATTCCTCCCCCTCAAATAGCCAATCACAATACCAGTAGATTGCCAGGCACCCAGTATTACTGCTGCACAGGTTAAAACAGCATGGTCATGAATACAGTGGCCAAGAATACAGCTTATGTGGGATCTGACAATATCCCTGGCTGCGTTATACATGAAGCGAACTGGCACCTCACCTGTGTGCCCTGTTCAATCACAGCCTCACCTCAGGCTTTGTCCCTACCATGTGGCGCACTGCTACAGTCATCCCTCTCCACAAAAGAGGAGTGACTATAGTCCCTGGGAACTACTGCCCCATTAGCATGATGAGTCTGATATGCAAAGCTATGGAACGCATCATCATGGACCTAATAAACAAGGATATAGGGAATCTCCAAACTCTGGATCCCACACAGTTTGATTTTGTGAAGGGTAGATCATGCATGCTCAACCTGTTCAACTTCTTTGAGTCAGTCACCAGAGTTGTGGAGGAAGGCAAGGTGGTTCATACTGCCTACCTTTATCTGGGCAAGGCCTTTGATACCATTCCCCACTCAGGAATCATTTGATACCATTCCCCACTCAGGAATCATAGAAAAACTCACTAAGCTAGGCATCAACCCCTATATCACTAGTTGGGTTGCATACTGGCTCACAGAACCCACAGTGTGAAAGTAGCAGACTCCAAGTCAGACTGCTGACCAGTCACGAGTTGAGTCCCACAGGGTTCAGTCCTGGGTCCTCTCCTGTTTAGTATCTACTTCTCTGAAGTCCAGACCAACATGAAGGGACTTTGGCTGACAAAGTTTGTAGACAATTGCAAGTTGGGAGCTATTATTAACTCCCCAAGTTATGCCGACATCCTAGAGAATGGCCTCACGGAGAACAACAACTGCTGTCAGAACCATGGCCTTAAGCTCAATGCCAAAAAATGTGTAGTCATCCCCTTTGGGAAAAACCCAGTTCTCATGTCTTACCGCATCGATGGTAGTCCACTGAACAAAGAAGGCATTATAAGAGATCTGGGAACACAGGTTGACAGCGACCTCTCATTTGACCACCACATTGTCACTGGGGTCAGAAAGTCCTTCTATGTGGCACATCTCATTACCAAGGGTTTTGCGCATCCAGTAAGAAAGAGGTCATTGTCTCCCTCTACTCCCTCATTAGGCCAATCATCAAGTACAATGCCCCATTTGGTATGTACCTCACTAGACACCTGCAACTGGAGAGGCCGCAAAAGTACCTCACAAAGAGGACCCTAGGCCTTAAACATTTGTCCTATATGGACAGACTCAAAATCCCCAACTATTCTCAGTCTCATATCGCCTACTTAGACGTGATCTCTGCTTGACTTACAAAGTCATGTCTAACCCAGATCTGTTACAAATGCCACATCTAAAAAAATCCGTTCACACCACACTCTCCAGAGACCTCAACCTCATTACCACAATCAACAGAATATGCTGGAGGGACAGGTTCATAACCCAGACACTGCCCATGTTATGGAATAGACTTTCCATACATGTCAAACAGATAATCTCACTGGCCGTCTTCAAGAGAAATATTGACGAGTGGATGAGAAACAGAAAATTCACCCTGGGGATCACTCCAGTGGCTTTACTCGACAGATGCGCTGGGAACTAAGGTCGGGTGGCACGATGCCAGGGTAATCCTATGGGCTAGGCTTGCAAAGGTTCCAGGGCTATTAGCCTAGTACACACCTATACACCACTCACTGCGACAAAACCAGGGGCCTATATGTGACACTGCATACATACCCCAAGATTAGAACCAAGTTATGCCTGTTCAGCATGAATATCCCAACTCCAGCCTCACAACAATAAGACAATTCAGGGAATACATCCATTTAGGTTTTACTTAAGATACACTCTGTACCCAGAACACAGTGATAGAAGCATATCAATAATGTGTAATTACGTTTTTTTTTTTTTTTTAATTCCCCGTTTTACCTAACTACTACTTAGCTTCCAGCTAATTCTTTTCAGTTACCTCATCAGCACAGGCCTGGCTTCACCAACAGCTCCTTTCCAAACAATTCCAGACACAGTACTGCACTAGAGTGACCTTCACAACTTCCTGAGGAGTCTGCCTCGTGTCATACATTAGCTAGAGTTAGGAAGGAAGGAAGGAATCCGATTGGGAAGTCATAGACTAGGCACCAGGAGCCACCACTCATGCTTCAGCTTGTCTTCTTCTTTCAGCTGTTCCCGTTAGGGATCACCACAGCGGATCATCTGTTTCCATTTCTTCCTGTCCTCTGCATCTTGCTCTGTCACACCAACCACCTGCATGTCCTCTCTCACCACATCCATAAACCTTATCTCAGGCCTTCCTCTTTTCCTGTTACCTGGCAGCTTCATCCTTAGCATCATTTTCCCAATATACTTAGCATCCCTCCTCAGCACATGTCCAAACCAATGTAATCTTGCCTCTCTGGCTTTGTCTCCAACACTGCCAACCTGGGCTGACCCTCTAATGTACTTATTCCTAATCTTGTCCACCCTTGTCACACCCAGTGCAAATCTTAACATCTTTAACTCTGCCACGTCCAGCTCCGACTCCTACCTTTTTGTCAAAGCCACTGTCTCCAACCCATATAACATAGCTGGTCTCACTACCCTCTTGTAGACCTTCCCTTTCACTCTTACTGGTACTAGTCTGTCACAAATCACGCCTGACACTTCTCCACCCACTCCCATGCTGCCTGTACTATCTTCTTCACCTCTCTTCCACACTCGCCATTACTCTGAACTGCTGATCCCAAGTATTTAAACTCATCCACCTTCGCCACCACTACTCCCTGCATCCTCATCAATCCTCTATCCTCCTTCACACACAAATATTCTGTCCTAGTCCTGCTGACCTTCATTCCTCTTCTCTCTAGAGCATATCTCCACCTCTCCAGGGTCTCCTCCACCTGTTCCCTACTCTCACTACAGATCACAATGTCATCTGCAGACATCATAGTCCATGGGGACTCCTGTCTGATCTGGTCTGTCAACCTGTCCATCACCATTGCAAATAAGAAAGGGCTCAGAGCTGATCCTTGATGTAATCCCACCTCCACCTTAAACGCATCTGTCAGTCCCACCGCAGACCTCACCGCTGTCACACTACCCTCGTACATATCCTGTACCACTCTTACATACTTCTCTGACACTCCCGACTTCCTCATACAATACCACAATTCCTGTCTAGGCACCCTGTCATATGCTTTCTCTAAGTCCACAAAGACACAATGCAACTCCTTCTGACCTTCTCTGTACTTCTCCATCAACACTCTCAGAGCAAACATTGCATCTGTAGTGCTTTTTCCTGGCATGAAACCATACTGCTAATCACCAATCATCACATCCCTTCTTAACCTAGCTTCCACAACTCTTTCCCATAACTTCATGGTGTGACTGATCAGTTTAATCCCCCTGTAGTTATGCTTCAGCTTGTCAAGGTCCCTAAGTGAAATGACAATGTGCGCAAGGACATCAATGTGCCTAGTGTGAACACCTCTCCACCAAGCAATGAATACTGTTGCTGTCTCCTTTAAAGGAGTGCCCCCCAGGGAATCTGGTCGCCATCAGTGCTTGCACAAACAGCTATCTCCCCATATTTCTCCCTCTGGGGTAGAATAGTTGGTTGTCACCATTTCTAAAACTCTGGTCACTGCTGGTGCAGATAAAGGTCTTTCCTCTCCAACAGGATGAACTACTGTGTGACCAAAATCACATGATTCACTGATCATACCTGTGACCCCCACCACATATCAATAGAAAGTCAATTAGTAGTATACATTCTCCGTGTGAAACAAAGTATGTTCAATGTAAATATCTATCGTGCACTTAATGGATGTTTCTGTATAAAATTACAGCACTATCCTCATACCCCATTTTTTTAAAAACTCAAAGGGGAAATTGTCATTGAGCTTAATAACCAAAATACCTATAACTGCTTCAGCTCTGCACGTACACACTTGCACATGTGCTACACATAGTAGCCTTCGTTCTGTTTAATGCACTTCACAAAGGTCGCAAGCCACAATACATAATCATTAGAAAAAAAAACATCCTGGAGAAAAGCTGTAAATTCAGACATGGGGTTCCAACATTTTAACCACAACACGAACCACACCAAAAGGGTCATCTAATAAAGGAGGGAGCAGGGGGATGCCCGATCAGCTCCTGTTTTTATGGAGTAATGAACTACAGTAAATGGAAAAAACGACAACCCACCTCATTAGGGTATCCCATGGTTTCTGTATCACTTCTGACTTACTACCCCCATTAGATGTGCTGGCCTGGAGATCCACAATGTGGCACATTGGTGCTATCTATCCACCTTCCTAATCAGCATTTAGTTGTGTGAAGCAACTGCTAATGGAAGCCATGTTATAGAACAAATCAAGACAGGTCCCTGTCAAATAATCAAATGGCCACATTTTAAACCAATACCACCAACAATGCAGTCAGTCAAAAAAAAAAATTAACAGAAACACAACACCCGTACACACACTACAAAAACTGCTTTTGCAGGGAGGGGAAAGACTCCCTGCACCCCCACACACCCCCTGCTAATTATATATACCAACTCTGAGATTGCACTACAGTGAGGAAAAGGGAATTGCCAATGATATGGGTTCGACCACATCACATTTGACAATGTGTCCATTCGATAATTTGGGTTCCTATTAGATGACCGAAGACGCATTCTATTGAGTGCGTCTTGGACCATACCTCTCAAGTGTACCTCATTACGAGGAACGCACCTCATTTGGGGTCTTAAAAAGTTAATGTTCTTCGAAGTTCCTTGAAGTTCCTCATTGAAAGACTGTGTCATACATTCAGTGTTAGGATTTTTTTTTAGTGAAATCCATAGTAAATAGAAATGAAGCATATTAATTCATTAAAAGATCTTCTTTATAAGTAAAACCAGCATATGTTAACCATCCTATGGCCTTCCTAGTAGAAGTTGTTAGTAAGTCATTATTATGTGTTCCACATTATGTGGGCTAGTGTTCCTCATTTTGGAGATGGAAGGTTGAGAGCTATGTCTTGGACAAACTTAAAACAACGAAAAGGCAAAATAGCGAAACGACTTTTAAGCAAATTCTTTCCCAGGGAAAGAATTTGCTTGGCCTCTTCTGTTACTTTGCCATTTTCGGCACTGTAGTGCGATATTGGAGTTGGTATATTTAAGAATGGGGGGCATAGCCTCCCACTTTATGTATTGTTTAATTTTTTTTTTTCTTTTTTTTTGGAACAGCGATTTTTTTTCCTTTGGAAAAAAAAAATCGCTGTTCTGAGCTTTCGAGAGTGTAAGCTTTCGCTTACATGAGGTCAATTATTCATCGTTCGCTTTTTTAAGCATTCAACGATATAATATAGACCCGATAATTTGATAGGGATCCAACCAAGTCATGCACTTGGAATACTACACAGGATGAAAGTTAAGGATGGTCATTAAAGTGCACATTTTCAGTTGACCAACAAACTCCTAGACAATAACTGTAACCAATAGGTAAAGCTGTCAACTACCTTGAAGCAATGAAAAGTATGTACAAATGAGCAAATTAGCCACAGCAGTGCAGTGTAATCAACAAATAAATTATATACATTCTCTGACAGCGGTTTGCTTACAAAAATTAGAGTGGATCATTATGGCCCGCCTGTGTTTTTCTGCGCAGTGGAGGTACAACCTAACATGATTGCACTACCTTAATAGTGTGGAAAACAGTCAAGCTTGAAGCAGAGATCTCATTTACCATAGTCACCTTCTTTAATAAACATATAAAGAGCACTATATCAACTGTTACGTACAAGTGCAGATATTTTCAAATCATTAGCAGCAGCTTTCAGTAAATCTTTAAATTTGAAAGTGAAGAGACAACCACTTACCTCCATACTGGCCTCTGTAAAATCACTGCATGGCATGCAATGTTTAAATCAAAATATCTGTAAAGCACAGTTCAAGTTTTGAAACATTAACTGTGCTAACATAATTACCAAGTACTACGTTTACCCAATTCTCCTACTCCCAAATCACAAAAATGAGATTTAACGTTTCAGTGGACCATTCCCAGACATTTAAAACTTGCATCAGAATATACCACCACCCCTACACAGACATGAAACTGTATGCAAATGCAAGTAATGTAAAAAATATATTACAAATCACATCTTGTGGAAAGCTTTACAAAGTACAGTTGTGTACACTTACCATAAATGTAGATGTTCAAGTGTTTTCACTGTTGCAGTCATCACATTTGGGTTACACCTGCCAGGGTAACCCTCGGCTGGCCCGAATACCAGAGACTTGGTATTTCTGCGTCAGTTGCTGTCCCTTGAGGACTGATGACAGGTCATCAGTAGTATAAAGTAAGGCAGCCGACGCCATTGCATAAGTTTTTCTTGCCCTAATGTATCAGGATCCCCCAAAGAAGGAGACAAGATTCTGCTGGAAGAACCCCACCAGTGGAAAATAAATACCAACTTTCTTTAGTTATGTTAGGAACCTGGGTGGTAATTCCCAGATATGCTCAGAATTAGTCCAAAATGACAAAAAATACACCGAACCCACAGACATTGCCAACATCCTAGCTGACAGGTTCAGCGCAAACTTCTCCTCCCCACCAAAAGGGCAAATATCTATCCCAGCAGAGTGCTGCCCCCCTGACATATCAGATGCTCAGGTAAGAGCCGCCCTCTCCAAAGCAAAAAACACAGCATCAATGGGACAAGGCGGTGTCCCGGGCTGCGTCCTACATGAACTCCAAGAAGAGCTAAACCCAAACATAAAACTACTGTTCAATCTCAGTCTTACTACAGGATATGTGCCCAAAGAGTGGCGTACAGCAACAGTGGTCCCTCTCCATAAAGGTGGTGCCTCAACGGATCTTGGAAACGATCACCCCATAAGCCTGACTAGCTTGGTCTGCAAAGCTATGGAAAGGATCATCATGGACCTCATAAATAAAGATATTGGGGACTTACAGACACTGGATCCTACCCAGTTTGGCTTTGTTAAGGGCAGATCCTGCCTCTTAAACCTGGTTGATTTCTTTGAAACAGTCACCAAGGCCATTGACGAGGGGAAGGTGGTCCACACAGCCTACCTGGACCTCGCAAAAGCCTTCGATACAATATCCCACTCGGGCATTATAGATGAGCTCACCAGCTTAAATATAAACCCCTATGTCACTAGATGGATTGCAAACTGGCTCAAGGACAGAACCCACATGGTTAGAACTGCTGGAGCCATGTCAGACTCCAAACCAGTTACAAGTGGTGTCCCACAAGGCTCAGTCCTGGGACCTCTCTTGTTCGGTATATATTTCTCGGAGGTACAGGCCAACACAGAAGGACTGTGGCTGACCAAGTTCGCAGATGACTGAAAACTGGGCGCCATAATCGACTCTCCAGCCGACACAAGCATCCTCCAAAAGGGCCTCATAGAAACAGACAACTGGTGCCAGAGCTATGGCCTCAAGCTAAATGCCAAAAAGTGTATAGTCTTCCAATTTGGCAAAACCAAAGTGCCCACATAGGTGGTAATCCATTAAGTACGGAAGAAGTAATTAGGGACCTGGGGACCGAAGTTGATAGCAATCTCTCATTTGACAACCACGTGGCCAAAGTGGTTAGAAAACATTTTATATAGCCCGCCTAATCATGAAGGGATTCACATCTAGATCAGGGGAGGTCATTGTGCCTCTTTACTCATTCCTCAACAGGCCCATAATTGAGTACAATGCCCCTTTTCGGATGAAACTTACCAGACACCTGCAGCAACTGGAAAGACCCCAAAAGTACCTCACCAAGAGGATCAAAGGGCTCAAACAGATGCCATATGCTGCCCGGTTAAAGAAACTCCAGCTCTACTCAGTGGCATACCGCCTGTTCAGAGGCAATCTGTGCCCGACGTATAAAGCCATGTCCAACCCGGAATTAATGGACATGCTGCACCTCAGAAAATCCAAATCCCATCGAGCTACGCTGAGACTTGAACCTCAGCACTGAAATAAATAGGACATGCTGGAGGGACAGATTCATAACCCAGAGGCTCCCTTCACTCTGGAATAAAATCCCAGTCCAGGTTAGGCAGAGTCCCTCATTGACTCTCTTCAACAGGAATCTTGATGAGTGGATGGGAGATCGTAGGTTTACCCCGGGTATCACTTCTGTGTCACTGTCAGACAGAGGCACAGTATACTAACCTCGAAAAAGGGCATAGCAAAACAAATTTAAAATGGGTGGCGAAAGCCAAACACATTCTGGCTAGGCTTATAAATACCCTAGGGCAGATAAGCCTAATATGAACCTATGAACCTATAATATGTCCCTTGTAAGAAAAGGAGAACAACAAGGAAGAATGGTAATAAAAGGAGAAAGAGAATAAAGGGGGATGGAGGGAGGGAAACCAGTGAATACACTCAAATATCTACATTTCTGATAAGTGCACACAACTGCACTACGTTTTTTGTGTTTCACTGTTGCAGTCATCACATTTGGTCAGATTCCCAAAGCTGAGGAAAAGGGTGGAGGCAGTGAAGGAAACTAGGGGCTGGCTAGGATTCCCTGCAAGACTGCAGAGGGAAATCCTACCTGGATTTGGAGAAGAAAGGCAGGTGGTAATGCTTGGTAAAAGTATGAACAGATGTCCAGGTTGCAGCCTCCAGGATGTCTTTGGTGGGGACTTCTCTGAGGAAAGCTGCAGAGGTGGAGGCTTCTCTGGTGGAGTGTGTCCTGACCCCCTTGGGGGGAGGTTTTCCATGCTGATTGTAGCAGAAATGGATGCAGTGTGCTATCCACTTAGAAATGGTTTGCTTGGAGATGGCTTGCCTTCTTCCCCTGTAGCAAAGCTAACCAGCAATTGATCAGACTTTCTGAATGATTTGGTCCTATCCAGATGGAATATGAGCTGTCTGTGCACATCTAGACAGTGAAGAATCCTTTCCCCCTTGTTCTGGGGATTAGGAAAGAAGGTGGGCAAATGAATGGATTGGTTGAGAGCCACACTGGACACCACCTTTGGCTTGAAGGATGGCTTAGTTCTGAGGATACCCTGTCTGCATGAAAGATGATGAAAGGTTCCACAGCCATGTGTGCTTGCAGCTCAGAGACTCTTCTGGCTGAAGTGATGGCCAGAAGGAATGCTGTTTTTCAGGAGAGAAATTTTAGCTCTGCAGAAGAAGCTGGTTTGAAAGGGGGCATGGTGAGTTTTTCCAAGACAAAGTTAAGGTCCCAAACTGGACTTGGTGCCCTTCTGGGGGCCCTCAAGTTGCTAGCCACTCTGAGGAGCTGTTTGATCAAAGGGTGTGAGAAAAAGGGACTGCTCAGTGGGAAAATGAGCAGAAATATCAGAGTCGCCTCACAGTAAGACGTTGTCCTGTTCAATTCTCAGCTAGAGCGTCTTCTGTGTGGAGACATGCATGAATGGGCATACCTTCGTTAAAGGTTGTGCGTCAGGGCCGGCAACTCGGCATGTAAAAATCTACTGTCAATCATTAGCGGACAGGAGTTCCGCTGTGGCGACCCCTAACCGGGAAAAGCCGAAAGACACAACAACAGCAACATATCCAAGAGGGTTTCTTCTCATTGGCACCACTCTTGTGGGGTTCAGTGATATGCAAGTCATTAAATCCATCACAGACTGCATCAATTGCTTCCATCTCTTCTGACACATTCGTAAGAAAAGTCTGGAGACACAAAATATGCCAAGATATTCCCTGTTCCTCTATATTCAAAAAGACAATAATCACACATTCCTAAGTCATAAGAACAAACACAATATTTAATGATGAACAAGAGAGAAGAGAAATAAAAATACCTATATTTTTAATTCAAGAATCCCTCAGTCTGACATTAACCATGACATTGCACAAGACATCTACTATATACAAAATTGCTACACTGAAAATATATTTACTCTGCCATCACAGTAAAAGCCAAATTACAATATCATAATGCCAAGAGCAGTCCCATGTAGAAAGAAGATGGAGCAGAATCTGATTATAATATATATATATATATATATATCTATATATAGAGTTTACCTTCATTTCACTGACACTTCATTTGACTGACAATTAGTCAATTAGTACTGGCAGTGTCTAGAGCACTATAAGGCAAGTAAAAGGAATATGTCCTTTTTCCCCACTGGGAGGGGGGCTTGGGGGCAAAGCCCCCCACTTAGCTTGATTTTATATTCTCTGCTTTTGGTTTTATATTGTTTAGTAAAACCAAACTAGGTGGCGTCTTCACCCCCCACCCCACCCCAACTATATATACTAACTCCAGTGTTGCACTACAGTGGGGAAAAGGACATGCATGTACAATGTACATGCACAATCACAAGGCCCAAGTCCTAACTTTGGAAAGCAATGTACAAGAAATGCTGAAAGAGCTGCAGTTAACAAAAGTCTGCACAGTAAATGGCATAAGGCAGTACCAGACATTAACATCTGGGCTTAAAGAGAATCCAACAAGGCTGAAGAAAGTGCTGCTACAATGACAACATGCCTGGATGTTAACTTAGCCTTATGGCTACCTCAAGCATAAATGACTGCCATGGTTAAACTTGTTTAAAACATGCAGAAACTACAATTTAGATGTAATTGCCACTTTTGTGACTTAATGGGTCATTACTGCACATTCACCATTTGATATCTGGACACAACTATATGAAGTAGGCTTCGTGTCATGCAAAAATTATTCACTGTGAAGTTAGTCCACACCCTCGGGAAGACAAATAAATAAATAAAAAAAGAAGACTCTACTTAATGTCCAATAGGCCAGGATGTTTAATATTCTGTCCTTGCAAACATGCTCAAAGCAGGTGTCAACCTCATAACATTTCTGGCCGTGTTAATGAGGAATAAAAACTCTCTCACCATATCCACTTCTGAGAAATAGACCATTTAAGCAGAATGGGGCAGAAAGTGCTTACATGTGCATGAACCATAAGAAAAAATAAGTACATTTCGGAAAATATAACTTTACAAAAGTGAACATTGTGCACTATTTTTCTGGAAGCACATGATACTCAGAGGAATCAACATATTCGTACACAAACTGCTGGGTGAAAGGTTGAGCTTCTGTAAAAACACACGCAGATTACAATAATTCTAGCTGGCAGTACATCAGGATACAGATTTTTGCATTGCATAATCATGAGCCTGCTACAGTTCAGTGAGGTTAAAAACTGTGTGCTCTCTATACACTGCTGCAAAATCTATGGTAACATATTCAGCTACACTGTGGTAACATTAAATGTGAGACCACTACTTAAAATGTATGGAAAAATAAAAATTCCCACAACAGTTTAAGTGCTATTGAAACTTTTCCACTTGCATTCCAAAGAAGGCAAGCAGTAGGGGACAACCTATTCCACATTTCCTAACAATATTCCAACAAGCAAAAGTTTCACATCTGATGGCGGCAGCATGTCCCACATAAAATGAGAATTACTCCTACTCACTGGACGCTGTGGATTCTGACAAGTCAAAACAATTAAAAAGGTAGGCTTTACATAGTAGTACTCTTACCTGGGTCACCATGTGTACTCTTAGTTTTTGCAGGCCAGGTTCCTGTATACAACTGAAACAATGTTGTTCATGAATTATAC
Organism: Protopterus annectens; assembly: GCF_019279795.1. Lineage (NCBI taxonomy): Eukaryota > Metazoa > Chordata > Ceratodontiformes > Protopteridae > Protopterus > Protopterus annectens. Next base: position 1,475,920,823 of record NC_056733.1, on the reverse strand, counting down.
ACCCACAACTTCTTTGTAGCAATTTGCTCCAGAGATGCACTGCAGTGCTTAGTTACACGGGAATTGCAGCCGATATGGAATGAGTGGTTGCAATAAATAGCAAAATAGAGTGCACCCATCACCTAGGAAGTCCAAACTATTCTGTCCCTGTAATAATTTAGAAAACAAAATGCACACACTGCTCCTTTCAATTTTAAACAAGATTTTATAGCAGAACCATAAAACAATACAAATGTGCCACTACCTGATACAGACAAACAAGGTCACAAGTACCTTGAGGTAGCAAGAAAGCCTAGATTGGAACACCATATTCATGCTACCTCCACCTCCCCCCAGTATAACTCTGGTAGAATACACATATACACAATGAAAATTTGTAAAGTTAACAACATTAAGATCTTTTAGAATACCAATATAACAAATGTATATCAAATAGAACAGCAGTCTTCTTTACTGTTTCACTAGTACTCATTTCATGATGTGAAGCTATAACATTTGGTAAAACCGATCAGGCAATATTGCCCATATAAAAATGAATTTCTACATTAAGGTTTACATGTTTGTTTGTGCCTTACAGCACTCATTTACAATTTTAATAACCAAATTCTAATTCCAGAGCTGATAATTTGAGAATTACATAGCTATCCACAATGTCTGTTCTGAAGCCATTATAATGATTCCATTATAACACTGCAATGGTAAATTTGCACAAGAAGCTTATGACAAGCGCAGAGGAAGTAGCACATACAGCAGTTTACTCTAGAATACAAGAACAAAGTAGTCCTGTGAATGAGAGATCATACCTTACAGCAGCAGCAGCCCAGGTTCAATCCCTTTCAATGCTGGATGGGACAGACAGGAAATCAATGGTCAATTCTTGCCACGGAAAAGGGAGTCGAGTTAGGACTTTGTACAGTCTGATAAATCCCCCCCCCAACGCAGCCTGAGGGCCTTACAGCACATAGTTCCAGAGTCTGTGACAGAGCCGGTGAGGTACTGACAGAAGTTTCCAGTACAAGTGCAATTCCTCTAACTATCTACAAGCCAGCAGCTTGGAAACCCCAAAGAGAAGAAAATGGTCATCCAGGAGGGGCACAATATGAAGTGGTAAGAAACCCCCCTTGGCTATAGGGTGTTTCCCATGGGAAAGGAACTGAGGGAGAATGAGTATTAAGAAAAAATATAGAGGTGAAGAAGGGTGGGATGAATACTGCAACAGTGATCAGTACGAGTAAGTTCTTACACAACTATATTATGTCCTGACTGAAATTACTGCTGCAATATTCCTAATGCATGCAGGGATAAAGGGAAAATAAGGGTCACTGTTTAAAAGGCAAAAGAACTGTCCAACATGCCAGAGACTTCTGCAAAGGCAGCTCTGGACCTTGAAAGACATCTATCCTGTACTGTTTAGTGAAAGTATGTTCAGATGACTAGGTGGCAGTCTCTTGTATGGACTTTGTAGAAAGCTCCAGAAGCTGCTACTGCTATGGCACAGTGAGCTTTTAGCATTAGGACACGGACTTGCCAAGTACAGAGTAACAAAATAAGATGGCCTCAGAGATCCAGCTTTGTTGGCCCAGTTTAGATTCCATGAAAAAAAGAAACAGTTTATCAGATTTTTAAATGGATTCTGTTTTGTCTAAATAGAATCTTAGCTGCCTGTGAATGCCCAGAGAATGCAATACACACCCACAATTCTGTAGGTTGGGAAAGGTCAGTAAGTTTATGGCCTGACTGAGAGACAGCTTGCTCACTAAGGTTAGGTGATCCTCAGGACTAATAAGAAAGGAAAGAATGTCCATGAGAGCTGAAGCTCTGAAACTCACCTAGATGAACAGTGGGCTTGAAGTAGGACAGTTCTTTAGTGCAGAATGTGAGGTTAGTTGAGGATGCCAGTTCAAATGGAGGTAAGGTAAGCTTCTCAAGCACAATGTCAAGGTCCCAAGAAGGGCTAATAGTCTTTCTAGGTGGTGTAATATGTAGAACCCCTTTAAGGAATAACTTGCCTTCAGATCTGGACACAAGTGGAGGAGCGAGAAGTAAGCAAGTGGAGATGGCTGACAGGTGGGCTCTGACAACGGATTAGGCCAGACCTGTAAGTAAAAGTTCCCAAACCTTTTTCAGAATGGAACATACCTCTGGCTGGTTAGGGTCCTGTCCATTCCTCTGGCACCAATAGGAGAATGTCTTCAATGTGGCTATGTTAGACAAAGTGGTGGGTTCCCCAGCTTCCTGGAAATCCTTAACATCCTCAGAAAGTGGTGCTTGTAATTAATCAGAACCCTGTCGTCCAGAGAGGTTTAGGGGTGACAGAATGGGGTGAAGCAGTAACACTTTCTGATGACTGATGAGATACACTTGGAGTGGCTGTTTGCAGTACTTGCCCCTGGATAAAAGAAGAAAGAGGGAACTAATGCTGTCTTGGCCAAAAGGCAATCACTAACAAGTTTTTTTTTCTTTTTGGGTATTTAGAAGAACTCTTGGAATAAGGGCATATAGAGAGAAGGTGTACAGGCACCAGTAGCCTTCTTCCCCAAGTCTCTACCTACATAGCCTTATTACTGCCAGGGCAGTAATAAGGCTAAGGGTCGCAGTTAGGACCCTACTGAAAAACCTCAGGGGGACTAGTGTATGAATCAGAAACTATTCTGAGGAGGGTATGTGCAGACATCCCCTTTATACCAAACGCCGGTTTATGGCCCTCAAAGCAGACGTCACACATACCCTCCAGGACAAACACTTTGGTATACTGGCCGGACGGTGGTGCTGCAGGCAGCTACTGCCTACTGTTATGAATACTGCAACATCAGAGTAGAAGGACATTAGGAGTTACTTGCAGTCCATGATTCTCCCCTGCTGTTGAAAGGTTTAGAAAAGGCTGGCAAGCTTAGGGGGCAAAACAAGCAATCCTTGTCTAAAGGGGTGTCCTCTATTTTTGCTTTCAAGTCCTTAGGAATAGGTTGGTTATGTAACCATGTACACTTGCTGATTACAGAACCTGCAGCAGCTGCTCTCTACAATGCACTTAAAGCATCATAAAGTACAGTTGTGTACACTTACGATAAATGTAGATGTTTGAGTGTATTCACTGTTGTAGTCATCCCTTTTGGGTTATCTGCTTGCAGTAGCCCTCAGTCGGCCTGATTAACAAAGTCTTGGGTCCTGTGTCGGTTGCGGTCTCATCTTCCATGACGTCAGGTAGTCAGGGGTATAAAGCATGCAGCCGATGCCATTACATCAGTTTTTCTTGCCCCAGATGTCAGGTTCCCCAATAATGGAAAGCAATTATATATATGCAAGGTTACATCTCCAACAAAAAGTCAAATACACCAAAAAGCTTTAAGCATAGAAAGCAAGAATAGAGGTATAGCCAATAGAAGTCAGGGGGTTGGAGGGAGGGTAACTAGGACGGCAACAGTGAATACACTCGAACATCTACATTTATGGTAAATGTACACAACTGTACTATGTTCTTCGTGCTTCACTGTTGCAGTCATCACTTTTGGGTAGATTCCCTAAGCTAAGGATGGTAGGAGGAAATCAGATAGCATTAGGAGCAGCTATAAGGCCCTGCAAGACTGCAGTGGCAAAGCCAGCTCTGGATTTTGAAAAAATTGGCAAATAGTAATGCTTGGTGAAGTTATGTACAGAACTCCAGGTAGCAGCTTCTAGGATGTCCCTGGTAGGGTCACCTCAGAGAAAGGATGTAGAGGTAGATGCAGCCCTGGTTGAATGTGGTCTAATCCCCTGTGGGGTAGGTTTTCCATGGTGCTTATAGCAGAAATGAATGCAATGGCCTATCCATTTCGAAATGGTTTGCTTTGAAATGGCCTTCCCCTCTGCCCCTGCAGCAAATGCAACCAGCAGTTGTTCAGATTTCCTAAGAGGTTTAGTCATGTCCAAATAAAACCTACGTTGTCTGTGCACATCTAAGGAGTGCAGTATTCGTTCCCCTTTGTTCTGTGGATTAGAAAAGAAGGTTGACAAATGAATGGACTTAAGGGCCACACTGGATACCACCTTGGGCATGAAGGAGGGATTGGTCCTGAGGGACACCATGTCCGCATGAAAAATAATGAAAGGCTCCACTGTCATGAGGGCCTGTAATTAAGACACCCTTCTAGCTGATGTGATGGCTAAAAGGAAGGCTGTTTTCCAAGAAAGGAATTTCAACTCTGCATTTGCAGCTGGCTCAAAAGGTGGTAGAGTGAGTTTTTCCAATACAAAGTTAAGGTCCCCGGCTGGAGTAGGGGCTCTCCTGGGTGGTCTTAAGTTTTTGGCCCCTCTGATGATCTGCTTCAGCAGTAGGTGAGAGAAGAGGGGTGTGGTACCGTGTTATAATGATCTGAAATGGCTGAAGCATACATTTTGATGGAGGAAAAGGAAAGGCCCTTGTGCAGCATCTCAGTTAAGTATTGAAGAATCTGAGGTAAATTGGGTGCTGCTGTGCCCATCCCGAGTTTGGTTCCAGGAACAGAATCTTTTCCATTTTTCAGGATAGGATTTTCGAGTACTAGGCCTCCTTGCCTCCAGAATGACATCCAACACTTGCTTACTGAGGGATGGTAACGGAGAGATCAGGTAATTAGCCAGGCTGCCAGGTTTAGGGTTTGAAGCTGTGGGTGCAGAATCTGGCCCTCCTGATGTGACAGCAGGGTAGGGATCTGGGCAGGTGCCATGCTGCGAGCAGGGACACACTGCACAAAAGGGAGTACCAGTGTTGGCGAGGCCAGTCTGGTGCAAATCGGTATCATCCATGGTTTGTCCTGTTTGATCTTTAGTAGTACCTTGGGGAGTAGAGGCAGGGGGAAAGGCATAAACTGATAGGTTATTCCAGGTGAAGGACAGGGCATCCACTTTCCAAGCTTGTTTGTGGGGAGGCCTTGTGCAGAACTTTTCCAATTGGTAGTTCCGGGGGGAGGCAAACAGGTCTATATCTGGGCACCACCATTTGTTTCTCAACATGTTGAATATCTTTGGTTCCAGTTTCCACTTGTCTGGGTCCATGAGATTTCTGCTTAGTTCATCTGCCAGTGTATTTAGCTTTCCTGGCAGGAATTGAGCCTGCAGGTGCACTTGGTAGTGCAAGGCTGTGTTCCACAGAGCCATGGCTAGTCTGCAGAGAGGGTATGAGTGGGTTCCCCCCTGCTTGTTTATGTACCACATAACAGTGGTGTTGTCCGTCTTTAACATTAATTGCCCTGGAAGAATGTGGCCCTTGACGGCTGTCAGAGCATTGTGTACAGCTAGATTGATATGCAGGTGTATTTGATTTGGGTTCCATTTGCCCTGAATGCACTTCTCTGTCAAGTGAGCACCCCCCCCCCCATGCATAGTCTGATGCGTCTGTTAGGGTTTGGGCTGCAGGGGGTAGAGTGAATGGCAGTCCCTTGTTTTGGTGACAGACCTCTGCCCACCAAAGGAACTCTATCTGTAGACAAGGTATGATAGGAATCACTGCTTCTAGATCCTGAGAAGGTTGACACCATAGGCTTTTTAGATACCATTGCAGTTTCCACAAAAGCAGTCTTGCATATGGAATTAAAAGAATGCAGAAGGCCATGAACCCCATGGCTTGCAGTATTTTCCTTGCAGATAGCTGGGTCTTTGTGGCCAGTAGTTTGAAGTAGGCTGTCAAATGAACTTGTTTTTCTGGCGTGAGAAAGACCATCTGGCAAGTTGTGTTCAAGCTTGCTCTCAGTAATATAATTTGTTGGCAGGGTACAAGATGGGATTTATTTTCATTTATGGTGTACCCCAGAGAAGTCAGCAATTTCTTACAAATGCCAGATGATTCAGTAGTACGTCCTGGCTTTCTGCCTGAATTAGACAATCGTCCAGGTATGGATATATTTGGATATTTCTTTACCTGCAAAATTCAATGACTGGAGATAGGCACTTTGTGAATACCCTGGGTGCAGTAGATAAGCCAAAGGGCAGTGCAGAGAACTGATAGTGCATGTAGTCTGCTTTGAAGTATATCTTCTGCAAGATTCCCTTATTGGGATGTGCAGGTAGGCTTCCTTTAAATCCAGTGTTGCCAACCAGGCATCCTTGCCTAGCATAGGAAGCAGTTGGTGAAGAGTTAGCATCTTGAATTTTGGGATCACCAAAAACGATTTTAGGATAGAGTGGTCCAAGATAAGATGCCAGGAGATGTCTTTTCTTGGCACCAGGAAAAGTCTTGAGAGAAACCTTGTCCCCTTTCCTCTTCTAGAACAGGATGAATAGCCATGATGCTTAAGAGTGAGAGAATTTGTTTTTGAGCCTCTGCCCACTGATCTGTGGGTATATCTGGCCAACCGTTTGGGGGTGGTAAAGTGTGAAAGTGGAATCTGTATCCCTGGGAAACTATATTTAAAACCCATTTGTCCTGGGTAATGAGTTCCCAATTTTTTGCCTGCCAGACAATCTTTCCCCTTAAAGGAACAGTCAGTTGCACAGGGCTTGGAAGATTTAAAGTTAAGTCATTGAGACATTTTACCATATGGGGGAGTCTTACCACTCCCTGCTTTGGAAATGGGATCCCCCCACCCAACTGCTTAGTCCTGTGAGTACCTTGGGACTGAAGCCTGGGAGTTCTGCTGGTTCTGGGTTTGGACTGAGAAGGGCTGAAAGAGGCAGAAAAGGACCAGTTTTTGGAGGGCCAAATGGGTGGCTGCACTTGCAGGAAATCTTTAACAGTTTGAATAGATTTATCTTGTTCCTCCATCTTTTTAAGTAGCACTTCTGCTTTGTTGCCAAACAGGCGGTCTTGGTTTAAGGGAGCATCCAGGAATTTAGCTTTAACATGATCTGGCAAAGATTGCTCCTTAAGCCAAGCATGCCTTCCAAGTACAGACCCAGTGACAGCAGCCCTGCAAGATGCCTCTTGTGAATCAAAACCACACTGCAAAGTATGTTTTCCAACTTGTTCAGCAGAATGCATTAAATCCTGTAAATCTTTATTTTCAGCACAGTCAGGAATCAACATCAT